>NC_056454.1:29414767-29562267 GCF_018296145.1 Oncorhynchus tshawytscha
TTGATCAGTGCTTTGTTTATACAACCAAATCAATTTCCCCACGTCTCTTTTCATCTCTTTTCATCTCTCAAAATGTTCTACTACAGCTGACACTTACTGCCAAAGTGAATGGTTAAGGTGAGGGTTAACTGATTAATGGTTAGGGATGGGAAAGGGATCCTAGACGGATCCACTAATGTCACTCCACACACCTGGTTTAGCTGACAGGCCCCAGGGATCAGCGTTTCCATGCTAGAAAACAGATTCATAAGCAGGCCCTGTAATGTTCTATTAATACCCCACTAGAAGTCCTCTGGGAACACTGCTGCTCTAGGCAGGGTCCTACAGGTCCCACTGGCTACTGGGAATAAACTACACTACACCGAGAGAGAGGCTGTTATAAAACACACACACACACACAAATGACACGCAGACACAGACAGACGCACATACACGCAGAAACACACATTAACATATTTTCATAATGCATAACTGTACAGAAGAGGGGAATAAAACATTCCAAACATTTATGAATACAATCTTGAACTCCTATGCCATTATCCAGCTTCGCGCTACCATCTGCCCTGGAGTAGTACATGGCACATGCTGGATAGGCCTCAGGGGAGAATCATAAAATTCAAGGCCTGGCTTTCAACAGCTACCAGTCAGACCAGGCAAAGCTAAGAGCAGTCGGTTTGTGGTAACACTGAGATGGGGTTGAGATCATTGTAGGGTTGAGTTGCAGAAAGTGTTATGAATAAGGCCAGTGGTTAAGTATAGATTTACACTGAATGAGAAATAGATTTTCTACACACACACACACACAAACCCTGCCAGTGGTTAGGAAAGCATTGATTCCTAGCGTAATTAGTCCTGTCCCCAGTTGTTCTCCTGTTGACCAGCTTGTTATAATAGTGTCCATCAACATCACTGTGTTCCACTGTTAATTAATGGCAATACACACGCTACACAAATAGTAACAGAGCATCATACAAGGTCCGTTCCAAAAATTCAGCCGCACAATGTACGTAGAACTAAGCAGTGTGACTCAAACAAAGCTCCGTTTGCGTAGTGTGTAGAGCCCTTTAGATAGGCCTTCTCCTGGGCTAAAAAGCAAGGGCAAGCAGCAAGGAAAAGTGTTTTTTAGTCCACTATTGATGAATTAGCTGCCCCAGACTACAGTGTTTTCGCTGTGAACTAACAAAGAACTTCCTGCTAAAAAGTTTGAAAAAATTATGAGATTTGCATTATTTAGTGTTTTTATTTGCATTTATATAGAGCTTTCCTTAAGGCTCATTGCTTTGCAGTGTATTGAGGTATCACCCTGTCCCTGAAAAATAAAGAAATGAAGAGAAGGAGTTCACCTAGGAAGTTGTGCTCATAAGACATAGCATTTCTCTCCTTCTCTTTCTCTTCCTCTCACACACCTCCTCTCACACACTTTCTCTCCCTCTCCTCTCTCTGTCCTCTCTCTTCTCTCTCTTTCTTCTCTCCTCTTTCTTTTCTCTCTCTTCTCTCTCTCTCTCTCTGTGCTCTCCAGTAACATTGTCATCCTGTGTTTTTCCTTGTGATATCAGTCATGTATACAGTATGCATTTATATTATGACATTTCTATATTGGTATTATAAAGGTTAGGAATAAACTGTTTATTTGTTGTCATTTCTTTACTTGAAACAATGACATTTCATTAGCAGCAGTATGGCTTGTTTTGACCATTCTTTCACTTATACATGCTATACATATGAAGTGTCCAGCCCTCCTCCTGGAGAGATACTGAACTGGATGTGCAGGCTTTTGCTCCTACCCTACTCTGCTGCATACAGTATAGTGCTGCATTTCATATAGTATAGCTTTCATTTAGTACAGCTAAGCTGTGTACATAGCAGCTTTTCCATTATCATGCTGTACCATTGTTACCATTAATATACAGTAGCCCAGCTGGACTTCCTATGTCATCAATATGTTCCCAACAGGTTCTGATATACCTCACTCCTCCTCCTCCTCCTCCTCCATCTCCTCATCCTCCTCCACTTCCATATCTTTATTTCATATATGTGAATGAGCACTCAGGGAAGGCTGATGAGACTAGCATTTCATTTGTTTACCCTAGCGGAACCCATCGCCAACAGCCAATGAAATTGCAGGGCGCCAAATTCAATCAACAGAAATCTCATAAATCAAATTTCTCAAACATACAAGTATTAGGCACCATTTTAAAGATACAATTCTCGTTAATCCAGCCAGTGTCTGATTTCAAAAAGGCTTTACAGTGAAAGCTCCACAAACGATTATGTTAGGTCACCACCAAGTCACAGAAAAACACAGCGATTTTTCCAGCCAAAGAGATTTGTCACAAAAAGCAGAAATATAGAGAAAATTAATAACTAACCTTTGATGATCTTCATCAGATGACACTCATAGGACTTCATGTTACACAATACAGGTCTTGTTCGATAAATTGAATATTTATATCCAAAAATCTAATTTTACATTGGCGTATTATGTTCAGTAGTTCCAAAACATGCTGTGATTTTGCAGAGAGCCACATCAATTCACAGAAATACTCATAATAAACATTTATAATAGATACAACTATTATACATGAAACTTTAGATAAACTTCTCCGTAATGCCACCTCTGTGTCAGATTTCAAAAAAACTTTACGGAGAAAGCATAATCTGAGTACGGTGCTGAGACTACAAATCAAGCCAAACAGATATCCTCCATGTTGGTGTCAACATTAGTCAGAAATAGCATTATAAATATTCACTTACCTTTGATGATCTTCATCAGAATGCACTCCCAGGAATCCCAGTTATACAATAAATGTTTGATTTGTTCGATAACGTTAATCATTTATGTCCAACCACCTTTTGTTTAGTAAACAGATCGAAACTCATGAGGCGCGGGCAATTCCAGCGGAAGTGTCGGACGAAAATTCCAAAAGTTATATTACTGGTCGTAGAAATGTATCAAATGATGTATAGAATCAATCTTTAGGATGTTTTTATCATAAATGTTCAATAATGTTCCAACCGGAGAATTCCATTGTCTGTAGAAAAGCAATGGAACGAGAGGTAACTTTCTCATGATTTTGTCTCAGGTTTTTGCCTGCCTTATGAGTTCTGTTATACTCACAGACATCACTCAGTTTCAGAAACTTCAGAGTGTTTTCTATCCAATAATAGTATTAATATGCATATATTAGCATCTGGGACTGAGTAGGAGGCAGTTTACTCTGGGCACGCTTTTCATCCAAAAGTGAAAATGCTGCCCCCTAGCTCAAACAGGTTAACCCTTTACACTCGTGGTAATTGGCCTATATGGATAGGGAAAAGTTGAAATGTTTCTTCCAGAAGAAATGAAAATCGTACACATAGGCATGGTAACGGTTGAAAGGGAAGAGTTTGAGATTATGGAGAAATTATTAGACCAAAGTTCAGGACAACAGGTCACCTGACACAAGACTGAATCCAAACATTACACTTGATTTTATGTGCATTTTACATTTACTGTACTTTTTGCCGCATTTGTTAATGAAATCTGAAAAGACTGGATACATTCAGTAACATGATAAGAATATTCCTGGAAAATGTGGGTTAGGTGCAACATAAGACAAGAAAATGAGAAGGGTTTGAGTGAGAGAACTAACTGGTGTCTCCACACACCTCTCCAACATCTGCACAGTTCCTACAGTAAGTCATTTCAATGCAGATTTATGACTCAAAGAAGAGTCTTCAACTATAAAGTGCTTTTATGAGCTGTCCTAGCTGTGCCATTGAGGACCTAGAGCAAGCACACCTGTAATTGTTTTGTTTCAAACCCAACCCTGCATCCCCGCCATCACAAAATTGTTGATATTTTAAATCGCAATCTGGGTCAGGTGGGCATAATTTGAAAGCTTGTTCTATTGTCAACATGAGTTCTAAGTTCTAAAATATGATCTTACAGTGTTAGGCTTTCACAAGGCAATTCCGAGAAACATTCATTTTATGTTGTGTGTTCTGTGGAACATTTTCTTCACAATAACGCAAACAGGCTCATACTGTTCAGAGCAATCCAGGGTATGACATAGTGGCGGTCGATGATGTTTAAGATGAGGGAGGATCTTTTTTATGAGCATGGCCTTACTTCTATTACAGCATATTGCATGACTGTCATTCATATTCCATTCACCCAGCTCAATGTAACACCAATACGTTTAGGCAACTACATGATACTCACATTTTCCCTATACACATCATGAGGTTGCTACAACCTAGCCTATGAATGAAAGTTGTCATGACTGTCCTGTGAGAATCCGAATGTCAGATCAGCTTGGCAACGGATGAAAGTAACCTGACTTTCTCTCACCCACAGAAGAGGGGAGGAGGGAACTGGGCCGGTTTGACAGCTCACACCCTGTCGTAAATTAAAGGAGAGGAGATCTAGGGCCTCCCTCTTCAAAATCTCACAGAGGAATGTGCTTCGTCTACATAGAGGTTTCCTGTCGAAACTGTAACATGTTCTAAAGCAAATACTGGGAAAATATTACTACTATTACTAAAAACGTGGGGAATGGTCAGTGGTAAGCTATAGTAAACTAATGTCATATGGGTTGTTATTTTGTGATGCCATTAAAAATGTTATAAATATATACTAACTTAAATTTATATTCACTACATGTATGAAGTCTCCATCCTTAACGTTGTATTTGAAATATAAAAATCATGAAACTATGTTTGTTAAGATAAGAACGTGATTTTAGGAGTCATAAGAGAAATTGTCTCCTATAAACTGTGCACAGTAACTAGCCACGCCCCGAGAGAGGTCAAAGAGCGTCTCAGCCTGACGGAACTGTCCTTGTCTCTCAGAGTGCATAAAAGGATTGGTAAAGAAATTAACATTAGACCAGAAAAGCGTGAAGTGGTAGCTACACGTTTAAAATGGTTGGAACTTTGAACCTCAACATGAGGTGAAGAAAATAAACTCACCTCCCAGACCAGAGAGGTGAGTAGAGCTGAAGCTCATGTCCAGAGTGGTTTGAACCCTGAATACCAACACGATTTGGCGAAAACCACACTACTACTCTTCTCAAATCACCGTATTCTACTACTCGTCACCAATGGGGAACCGTCGACATGGCTGGCTAGCCTATCTTCTAAGTAGCATCTTCCAGAGTGAACAACAACGACCCCTTTTGGACAATCAGAGCCTGACAAGCGTGCCGCGGAAAGGCCAACAACCTTCCTAAGAAGGACTGGTTTCGACAGAGTTAAACGGCAAACGAAAGCATTCACACGTAAATACATTCATCTTACTCCAAATGGGCAGCGGTTCGTGTGCAAACTATATGATTACTGTGAGAATAGTTTTTCTAAAATGTATCAGCAATAAGTGTCTCTCTTTCTCTCCCTTTCCATGTCATTGTGTAAAAATCCACCATATTGTGTCAGTCCACTAGGGACCTTTTCCTATTGTATTAAGTGTGTATATTTGTTCTGTGTTACCATTTAGTTAGCTAGTAAATAAATAATTCAACCAATGTGTGTAGTACTGAATCATAAGTAAGGCTGGGGTTTTTGCAGATCGAAGGAGGTTACGACTGTTCAGAATTATGATATGGGGTTATTATTAATAAGTTGACTGTTTTATGGATGTGATAGGTAAAGACCATTTTAGAGTTTAACTTGGGAGATGGTGAATCTTTAAACAACCTCTCTCGTGGTGACCCAAATTCCTATTGAGTTAATTGTTACATATTTAATTTGGTAACAACTAAACATAGTTGATTAGATAAGTAACAGTCATCAGATTAATGAAAGTAAAGTCACGACAAAGTTTACAACGTAGGTGCACAGGTAGAGAGAGAGATGTGAATAATCAAGGTAGACCGTGACATATTCAATACCACCTTGCACACTCTTGCCTGCATCTAGCTGATCTACGGTGCAATCATTAATCCGACAGTTCCAAACGAGAGTTTCTATTGGATAAATTCAGGTATGTTTATCTCCATTCCGTAGGCCTTCGTTGCAAAACAGTGTTTTAATCAATTATTTGGTGACAGGAATATATTTAGTATTGTTTTATCTAAAATGGTTACATTTCTTAAAGTTGTATTATTTTTATGAAATTCACTGAGGAGGATGCTCCTCCCCTTCCTCCTCTGATGAGTCTCCACTGGTATGACGCCATGTCATCTTGTAACTGTACATCAAACATTGTGATCATAAACATTGGGACTGTATATGACAGTTTTAGGAAATGGAAATGTGAAGTGCAGATTTGGACTCAAGGTTGTTCGGCTTGCTTGTATGACAACAAACAAGCATTTATTATAATCCTTAACACCTCATCTTTCAAATACATTGAGTCCTTTTAAATTACAGCATTTCGCTCACTCGGACAACAAAGAATGTGCAAAAGTTGACCAATTAGCGGAAGGGATGGGGGCAACTACTTGTTGCGTGCAATGTGCAAGTTCAAAACAGCTGTCAATCAAAACCCATACAGCGCTGTGAAACGCAGAGCCTGAGCTCTGGTGTCATTTTATAGCATATTACTGTACATCCACTGATTTCCAATTCAGGCGCTTATCAGGACCAAATCTGCCATTTTCAATCCGTATATATGTATGAGTGTAAAGGGCTACACAAATATACCAACGTTTAACATTTTAGCACTCACGTGTTATCGATGTGTGAGAGCAGTCAGCCATCTCACCGCGGCGCTGCCAAAGAAACAATTATGTATGGCTGGCGGAGAGAAGCATAGATTAACCTGCTGCAATAATCTCTGTCTCTCTCTCTGTCTTTCTGTGTCTGTGACAGTATTGTACCATGCAGACACAACACTCCAATTATGGTTTTCTATAAATGATCCTATTATATACGTTGGGGTATAGAATTATTGGATCCATTGAAAAAACATGTGGTTTGAATTGAAGAGGGCAGTCCATAAGCACAGACAAAGGACATCAAGGATCTGGAAAGATTCTGTATGGAGGAATGGTCTATGATCCCTCCCAAATAAACTCAGCAAAAAAAGAGACGTCCCTTTTTCAGGACCCTGTCTTTCAAAGATAATTTGTAAAATCCAAATAACTTCACAGATCTTCATTGTAAAGGGTTTAAACACTGTTTCCCATTCAATAAACCATAAACAATTAATGAACATGCACCTTGTGGAACGGTCGTTAAGACACTAACAGCTTACAGACGGTAGGCAATTAAGGTCACAGTTATTAAAACTTAAGACACTAAAGAGGCTTTCTACTGACTCTGAAAACCACCAAAAGAAAGATGCCCAGGCTCCCTGCTCATCTGTGTGAATGTGCCTTAGACATGCTGCAAGGAGGCATGAGGACTGTAGATGTGGCCAGGGTAATACATTGCAATGTCCGTACTGTGAGACACCTAAGTGCTATGGTCTGGCCACAGCACTTTTTCACCAACATTTGAAAGTTTTAAATGACATCCACTGTGCTCTTGATAAGAAGTTACATTGTGTGTCTGTTTTTATTGATTTGTCGAAGGCTTTTGACACCGTGGACCATGCTATGTTAGTGCAAAGGTTAAAATGTGGTGGAATTACTGGTCATACTCTAGATTAGTTTATATATTACCTATCAAATCGTACACAATGGGTAATGGCGGTTGTAATCTGAGTCCATAGAGGTGTGCTCAGGTGTTCCGCAAGGTTCTATTTTGGGCCCACTGTTGTTCATTTTGTATATCAACAAGATTGGGGATCTTATTGAAACAGCAGATGTTCATTTTTATGCAGATGATACTGTTCTTTATTCAAGTGGTAGTAGTTTATCTTTAGCTTTTGAAAATGCCCAAAGAGCATTTAACATCATACAACAGAATCTGTATGATTTAAAGCTGATTCTAAATTCGGGTAAAACAAAATGCATGGTATTTTTAAATGCCAGGTATGTTGTAAATCGTGTCATTGCTACATTGGCTGGACATACTATAGAGCAAGTTAAAGTGTACAAATATTTGGGTGTGTGGGTTGATGATAAGCTGAGCTTCACTGTGCATGTAGAGAACTTGATAAGGAAGCTCAAGCTGAAAATAGGACTTTATTACCAGCATAAGGCTTGTTTTTCTTTTGAGACCAGGAAGGAGCTGGTACGATGTACATTACTGTCGATTTTAGTGATGTTATATATATATATATATGCAGGCCTCAGCCACTACCCTGAGAGCACTTGATTCAGTGTATCATGCAGCCCTCCGGTTAATTTCAAATCAGAAAAATCCAACTCATCATTGTGATCTCTACAGCGCTGTTGGCTGGTCGTCATTGACCTTGCGTAGGCTTAAACACTGGTATATGCTGATTTATAAGGCCATATTGGGTAAAATGGCATTTTATCTCTGTTCTTTTTTTTTGTCAGGTCAGTAAATAAATGTAATTTACGGTCCCATTCTGATTTGCTTCTAACAGTACCAAAAATTAGAACAGGACATGGTAGAAATAGTTTTAGTTACTTAGCTACTTGGTCCTGGAATTCTCTCCTGAACTTTATAAAATGTGATGATCTAGTTTCGTTGGTGGAGTTTAAACACTTGATCGATGTATATATCATAGAAGAGTGTAATTGTTTTAGGCCAGCTGTTTTTAGTCAAGTTGTTTGTGTTTTTAATGTACAATGTTTTTGTTGTACTGTAAGTGTATTTATAGTTTTGTTTAATGTTGTGTTAGTGTATATAAATAGTTTTTTTGTCTGAAACGTTGTTCCCTCTGCTGCTATTAGACCAGGTCTCTCTGTATAAATAAAGGTAAAATAAAAAATAAGACAGCGCTACAGGGAGACGGGACGGACAGCGGATCGTCCTCGCAGTGGCAGACCACGTGAAACAACATCCGAACATCACACCTGCAGGTACAGGATGGCAGCAACAACTGACTGAGTTACACCAGGAACGTGCAATCCCTCCATCAGTGCTCAGACTGTCCGCAATATACTGAGAGAGGCTGGACTGAGGGCTTGTAGGCCTGTTGTATGGCAGGTCCTCACCAGACATCACCGGCAACAACGTCGCCTATGGGCACAAACCCACTGTCGCTGGACCAGACAGGACTGGCAAAAAGTGCTCTTCACTGATGAGTCGTGGTTTTGTCTCACCAGGGGTGATGGTCGGATTCGCGTTTATCGTTGAAGGAATGAGCGTTACACCGAGGCTTGTACTCTGGAGCGGGATCGGGGGTCTGTTGTCTGGGGCGGTGTGTCACAGCATCATCTGACTGAGCTTGTTGTCATTGCAGGCAATCTTAATTCTGTGCGTTACAGGGAAGACATCCCCCTCCCTCATGTGGTACCCTTCCTGTAGGCTTATCCTGACATGACCCTCCAGCATGACAATGCCACCAGCCATAATGCTCGTTCTGTGCGTGATTTCCTACAAGACAGGGATGTCAGTGTTCTGCCATGGCCTGCGAAAAGCCCCGATCTCAATCCCATTGAGCACGTCTGGGACCTGTTGGATTGGAGGGTGAGGGCCCCATAGAAATGTCCCAGAACTTGCAGGTGCCTTGGTGGAAGAGTGGGGTAACATCTCACAGCATGAACTGGCAAATATTGTGCAGTCCATGAGGAGATACACTGCAGTATTTAATGCCACAACAGATACCGACTGTTACTTTTGATTTTGACCCCCAGTTCAGTATTTATTTTAATTTTATTCTGTGTTTTTTTGTTGTTCATCTTCATCAAGGGATCCAATAATTCTGGACTTCACTGGATATTGTATGGACAGTGTTTTCTTTTAAACTATGTATATACACTGTCTCACTTAGCGTAGATCATACAGTAATTTTAAACTATGTATATATGCACTGTCTCACTTAGCGTAGATCATACAGTAATTTTAAACTATGTATATATGCACGGTCTCACTTAGCATAGATCATACAGTTATTTTAAACTATGTATATGCACTGTCTCACTTAGCGTAGATCATACAGTAATTTTAAACTATGTATATATGCACTGTCTCACTTAGCATAGATCATACAGTTATTTTAAACTATGTATATGCACTGTCTCACTTAGCGTAGATCCTACAGTAATTTTAAACTATGTATATGCACTGTCTCACTTAGCGTAGATCATACAGTAATTTTAAACTATGTATATGCACTGTCTCACTTAGCGTAGATCATACAGTAATTTTAAACTATGTATATGCACTGTCTCACTTAGCGTAGATCATACAGTTATTTTAAACTATGTATATATGCACTGTCTCACTTAGCGTAGATCCTACAGTAATTTTAAACTATGTATATATGCACTGTCTCACTTAGCGTAGATCATACAGTAATTTTAAACTATGTATATGCACTGTCTCACTTAGCGTAGATCATACAGTAATTTTAAACTATGTATATGCACTGTCTCACTTAGCGTAGATCATACAGTTATTTTAAACTATGTATATATGCACTGTCTCACTTAGCGTAGATCCTACAGTAATTTTAAACTATGTATATATGCACTGTCTCACTTAGCGTAGATCATACAGTTATTTTAAACTATGTATATGCACTGTCTCACTTAGCGTAGATCATACAGTTATTTTAAACTATGTATATGCACTGTCTCACTTAGCGTAGATCATACAGTAATTACCCTACAGTATACAGGAAAATCAACTAACACACACCAAACTCTGGCCCAGACTTCTACGCTACCTGCTGGCTTGTTTGCTAGATACAGCTTTTTGGCATAGATCTTCATATTGTAGCAGAGAAGCTTCAAGCATCCCCAAATGACTGCGTTCTTAGTACCTGCTTTCAATGGTTTTCTTGCCCCTTTGCTTTTGTTGACGTAGATAAATTCATCCATCCCTATCCTGGGTGCTCTCCATACAGTAACACTGGTGGTTGTGCCACAGCTCCTGGCTTGATCCAGAGCAGATTGTTTATTGTCTGTCACTGCTGAGGGGTTGGCTGCTGGGGGGTTGGCTGCTGGGGGGTTGGCTGCTGGGGGGGGGCTGCTGGGGGGCTGGCTGCTGGGGGGCTGGCTGCTGGGGGCTGGCTGCTGGGGGGCTGGCTGCTGCTGGGGGGTTGGCTGCTGAGGGGGCTGGCTGCTGGGGGGTTGGCTGCTGGGGGGCTGGCTGCTGGGGGGCTGGCTGCTGGGGGGCTGGGTGGCTTGCTGGGTGGCTGGCTGGGTGGGTGGCTAGCTGGGTGGCTGGCTGGCTGGGTGGCTAGCTGGGTGGCTGGCTGGCTGGGTGGCTAGCTGGGTGGCTGGCTGGGTGGCTGGCTGGCTGGGGGGGCTGCTGGCTGGCTGGGTGGCTGGCTGGGTGGGTGGCTGTCTGCTGGGTGGCTGGCTGCTGGGTGGCTGTCTGCTGGGTGGCTGGGTGGCTGGCTGGGTGGCTGGCTGGCTGGGTGGCTGGCTGGGCGGCTGGCTGGGCGGCTGGGTGGGCGGCTGGCTGTCGGCTGGGTGGCTGGCTGCTGGGTGGCTGTCTGGCTGCTGGGTGGCTGGCTGGCTGCTGGGTGGCCGGCTGGGTGGCTGGGTGGCTGGCTGGCTGGCTGGCTGGCTGTGTGGCTGCTGGGTGGCTGGCTGGGTGAGTGGCTGGGTGACTGGCTGGGTGGGTGGCTGCTGGCTGGCTGGCTTGCTGGGTGGGTGGCTGGCTGCTGGGTGGCTGGCTGGCTGCTGGGTGGCTGGCTGCTGGGTGGCTGGCTGGGTGGCTGGCTCACAGGGGACTGGGGAATGGCAGACTCAGTGAAAAGAGCATTTAGCTTATTATGACCGACACATATGTGGCAGCACACAGACGTCTTACAGACTGCGCCACACACACTGACAATACACATACAAGCTCATAAACTGGTTGGACAGTTTCTGTCAGAAATGCTCTGTCAAATACACTGGCTTGACACTCGTGCATGGGAAATCTCCCTTTTCTCCTAGTGTATGATATTAATAGTGATGCACCGATATGACATTTTTGGCCCTTACCGATATCCGATATAATAATAATTTAGCAACCTTTTAAGCATTCTAGTACAATTAAATAGTTAACACATACACATGGACTCAGCGGTCTAAGGCACTGCATCTCAGTGCACGAGGTGTCACTACACTCCCTGGTTCGAATCCAGGCTGTATCACATCTGGCTGTGATTGAGAGTCCCATAGGGCGGTGCACAATTGGCCCAGCATCGTCCGGGGTAGGCCGTCATTGTAAATAAGATTTTGTTCTTAACTGACTTGCCTAGTTAAGTAGAGGTTACACACACACCACACAGGCCAAATAGTTATTTTGTTGTCATTTACATATGTCCCCTTTACCAGTAAAACATCATCAAAACCTATTTCTTTCACTTACTTGCTGTGCTGTTTCGTTGTTAATTCGTTCAGTCGTTTCATTCTCAACCAGGATTTCTATGGAACGTCGTTTGGGTCTTTGCATGTCAAATAACACTATTTGATGAGTCAAATAAGCTTGTTGACCAATCAGGACCTGAATATGGCTGCACGTCACATTATAATTTAACGCATTCATTCATACATTTTTTCCGTAGTTATTACACATTGATTACACTCACTTGTATTTAATGTCATGATTCATCGATATTAATGCTATGATGCTGGTAAAGTTGTCTCGCGCACCTATTGTGCTGGTCGTTAAAAAAGCTAGATAGCTCATGGATGCAAACAATGTTCTTCCCCAAAAATATATCAAAACGACATCTGTTTGTTGCTATCGTTACATAGCTGACTATATAGCTAGGTGTGATCTAAAATAACCCTAATTTATGAGATGGTTCTTATTTGATTAATGGTGGTCGGACCCATCTATGTGAAGCTAGCCAAAATAAGGATTAGCCACAATAGTGGAACAACTCATAACCCGGTCTGGTCGAGCCTCACTAGCCAGATGAAGCTAGCAGGCTGCTTATAGCTTTGGGCAACAGGGTTAAGTAGCTGGCTAGCTATTTCTTTTTCATGAACTTAAGTTCAAGTCCAGTAGGCGAATAACAAGTGGCTACCTAGCTATTTCTTACACAAGGATTCCTAAATCATTGCTAAGAATAATGAAAATGACTGCAGTTTCTACTGGTCATTGTTTTCAGGCTGGTTGTATTGGTGCTAGCTAGGTACCAAGCTAAAGGCAGGTACCAAACTAGGTACCAAACTAGGCAAGTCAGGTAAGATCAAATTCTTATTTTCAGTGACGGCCTAGGAACAGTGGGTTAACTGCCTGTTCAGGGGCAGAACGACAGATTAGTACCATGTCAACTCGGGGATTTGAACTTGCAACCTTCCGGTTACTAGTCCAATGTGCTTACCACTAGGCTACCCTGCCGTATAAAGCTGAAGGTAACATATCTTATCCTTCCACCCTCTGCTCAGAGTAAGGAAGATTATTATTCAGTTATTCTAAAAGTTTGCTTAATGACATTCTGATAGTAAATGGTGAAGTCTACTGACGTGGGAGTCACCGATAGAGATGGAAAGATGTTTTAGAACTATGTTGACACAGACTCAAGTTCACAGTATTGTCAGCCTGGAGGAGGTGGACTTGTAATATTGACAACGTGATAAGCGTCAATATACTAACGCTGACTTGTCCTCCTGACTTTCACTCTCTCTTACAGTCAACTATTATGAAAATACTACTTTCACAATCACAAATCAAATTCCCAGTATTTCCATGTATTTTTTATCAGAAGTCTCAAGGACATGTTTTGTCTTTCTCTTACAGTGAAAGCTATCAACAGAATCTACCAGAATCAATGCTAATTTGAATACAATTTGCATGCTGTATGTAATGTATACATAATGTACATGAATTACAGTGCTCCGTTTCACGTTGAATAGCCGGATATTACACTGAAATGCTTCAGGACCAAGAGACGGGTTATTTGTAATCTTATCTCTGGGGACAGACAGGAAGTCCTTATTGTCTGAGCGAAAGTGAAAAAAGCCTGTGAATGGGAGAGGATATGAAGGAGAGATTGCTGTCAACAGTCTCTATCAGGGCTAAATTGTGTTGTTCAGCTCTGAAATGATGCTTTACTAAAATGGACATGCAAATATTAATCTGGGGGGGGAAACTCATTTCTGTTAAGCTACAGAAGTCTAAATGAGAATTTATGAGCAATATTTCAATTACTGATGCAGAAACAGGGAGTTATGTATATCAACATTATGCTAATGGTTGTGGTCTCCTGTTCTGTTTCAGTGGTACTACTGGACACCACGTCTGTTTTGGGAGAGCTGGGATGGAAGACCTATCCCATGAATGGGGTAAGTGTGTTAGCGCTGGGACGATAAACCAAAAATGATCGACACCGATCACTTGTCGCAGACATTTTGCGGATATCGTTCAGTACCCTAAGTAGCCTATACTAGAGAAATGTGGCGTTTGAAATGAAGCAAGTTTGCTAATATGTGTGATTGTTAATGGGACAATAGATGGTGGTACAACCATCAAACTAGTAGTAGTAGTTTAAAGGATCATTTAAAAAACTGTGGTGCACATTAATGTAATATACGTATTGTTCTATTTATCGTTATCACATCAATTCAGGCAATTTATCGCAGTATGGATTTGTGCCTATATCCACTAGCTCTACCGTGCATGTGATTCACTGCTGCACCCAGTCATGGCGTTTGTGGAGGATCCCACAGTTTATTCACAAACATAATGTCTTGGCTTGATCAATACCCAATCAATCATATTGATCAGCAGATGTGATAACGACCAATAATAATCCGATTCCCAGGTCTGTTGTATTTCCAGACCTCTAGAGAGAGGATAGTGAGTGAGATAATTAGCACAAGTCTCGAAGGAAAGGCTCACATTCAATCTATTTTCAATTTCCACCTTCACTTGATACTAAAGGGCCATATAAAGTTATAATGGACTCTTTCAATGTGAGTGAAAAGAAACTATTTGGATTTGTTCACTGGGATGTCTGGTACGAGCATGGCTGTGTCTACCGTGAGGTGGCTGTCGCTTGTGGGTGAATAGATTGGACAGCTGACTGTCCATTCACGCTGGGTTATGACAAGAAGTCCTTGGTCTGTTCAGATTAACTATTGACAAACTGTTTTCCTTGTAGCTCTTTAACTCTTCTCTCTATCCTCTCCCCTGTCTCTCTATCCTCTCCTCTGTCTCTCTATCCTCTCCCCTGTCTCTCTATCCTCTCCTCTGTCTCTCTATCCTCTCCCCTGTCTCTCTATCCTCTCCTCTGTCTCTCTATCCTCTCCCCTGTCTCTCTATCCTCTCCCCTGTCTCTCTATCCTCTCCCCTGTCTCTCTATCCTCCCCTGTCTCTCTATCCTCTCCTCTGTCTCTCTATCCTCTCCCCTGTCTCTCTATCCTCTCCCCCTGTCTCTCTATCCTCTCCCCTGTCTCTCTATCCTCTCCCCTGTCTCTCTATCCTCTCCCTGTCTCTCTATCCTCTCCCCTGTCTCTCTATCCTCTCCCCTGTCTCTCTATCCTCTCCCCCTGTCTCTCTATCCTCTCCCCTCTCTCTATCCTCTCCCCTGTCTCTCTATCCTCTCCCCTGTCTCTCTATCCTCTCCCCTGTCTCTCTATCCTCTCCCCTGTCTCTCTATCCTCTCCCCTGTCTCTCTATCCTCTCCCCTGTCTCTCTATCCCTCCCCTGTCTCTCTATCCTCTCCCCTGTCTCTCTATCCTCTCCCCTGTCTCTCTATCCTCTCCCCTGTCTATCCTCTCCCCTGTCTCTCTATCCTCTCCCCTGTCTCTCTATCCTCTCCCCTGTCTCTCTATCCTCTCCTCTGTCTCTCTATCCTCTCCCCTGTCTCTCTATCCTCTCCCCTGTCTCTCTATCCTCTCCCCTGTCTCTCTATCCTCTCCCCTGTCTCTCTATCCTCTCCCCTCTCTATCCCTCCCCTGTCTCTCTATCCTCTCCCCCTGTCTCTCTATCCTCTCCCCTGTCTCTCTATCCTCTCCCCTGTCTCTCTATCCTCTCCCCTGTCTCTCTATCCTCTCCCCTGTCTCTCTATCCTCTCCCCTGTCTCTCTATCCTCTCCCCTGTCTCTATCCTCTCCCCTGTCTCTCTATCCTCTCCCCTGTCTCTCTATCCTCTCCCCTGTCTCTCTATCCTCTCCCCTGTCTCTCTATCCTCTCCCTGTCTCTCTATCCTCTCCCCTGTCTCTCTATCCTCTATCCTCTCCCCCTGTCTCTCTATCCCTCCCCCTGTCTCTCTATCCTCTCCCCCTGTCTCTCTATCCTCTCCCCTGTCTCTCTATCCTCTCCCCTGTCTCTCTATCCTCTCCCCTGTCTCTCTATCCTCTCCCCTGTCTCTCTATCCTCCCCTGTCTCTCTATCCTCTCCCCTGTCTCTCTATCCTCTCCCCTGTCTCTCTATCCTCTCCCCCTGTCTCTCTATCCTCTCCCCTGTCTCTCTATCCTCTCCCCTGTCTCTCTATCCTCTCCCCTGTCTCTCTATCCTCTCCCCTGTCCCCTCTCTATCCTCTCCCCTGTCTCTCTATCCTCTCCCCTGTCTCTCTATCCTCTCCCCTGTCTCTCTATCCTCTCCCCTGTCTCTCTATCCTCTCCCCTGTCTCTCTATCCTCTCCCCTGTCTCTCTATCCTCTCCCCTGTCTCTCTATCCTCTCCCCTGTCTCTCTATCCTCTCCCCTGTCTCTCTATCCTCTCCCCTGTCTCTCTATCCTCTCCCCTGTCTCTCTATCCTCTCCCCTGTCTCTCTATCCTCTCCCCTGTCTCTATCCTCTCCCCTGTCTCTCTATCCTCTCCCCTGTCTCTCTATCCTCTCCCCTGTCTCTCTATCCTCTCCCCTGTCTCTCTATCCTCTCCCCTGTCTCTCTATCCTCTCCCCTGTCTCTCTATCCTCTCCCCTGTCTCTCTATCCTCTCCCCTGTCTCTCTATCCTCTCCCCTGTCTCTCTATCCTCTCCCCTGTCTCTCTATCCTCTCCCCTGTCTCTCCTATCCTCTCCCCTGTCTCTCTATCCTCTCCCCTGTCTCTCTATCCTCTCCCCCTGTCTCTCTATCCTCTCCCCCTGTCTCTCTATCCTCTCCCCTGTCTCTCTATCCTCTCCCCTGTCTCTCTATCCTCTCCCCTGTCTCTCTATCCTCTCCCTGTCTCTCTATCCTCTCCCCTGTCTCTCTATCCTCTCCCCTGTCTCTCTATCCTCTCCCTGTCTCTCTATCCTCTCCCTGTCTCTCTATCCTCTCCCCTGTCTCTCTATCCTCTCCCCTGTCTCTCTATCCTCTCCCCTGTCTCTCTATCCTCTCCCCCTGTCTCTCTATCCTCTCCCCCTGTCTCTCTATCCTCTCCCCTGTCTCTCTATCCTCTCCCCCTGTCTCTCTATCCTCTCCCCCCTGTCTCTCTATCCTCTCCCCCCTGTCTCTCTATCTGTGCCCCTTTTTTCTGCCTTTTTCTCTATCTTCACCTCTGAAAGGTCCTGTGTCTTTTTATGTCTACCTATTTTCTCTACCCCTCTGTGCATCTCGATCTTCTCTACCCCTCTGTGTGTCTGTTTTTTCTTTGCTCTGTCTGCTGGTGTCAGGAGAGGAGAGGGGATTACACCATGTAGCTGTTTGTGACAGCCAGAGGCAGCAGAGAGAGAGAGAAGACCTGTCCTGTCTGCAGCTTTGACTCCATGATTAAGCTGTCAGACCCCTCTGCTCTGTCTCTCTCTCCTCTTCCTTTCACTCCTCTCTCCGCTCTCATCCTTTGCTCTCCACGGAAAACAGTTTGCCGATGAATATTTAACAAGGCACGGTAAGAGGGGCAGCTAGAGAAAGGGAAGGAGGTCTGGAGGGAAGAAGGGAGGTCTGAAGGGATGGATGGAGGGGGGTAAAATAGTCTGAATCCCTTGCTACCTGGCGGAAGAGAGCAGTGAATCCCCTGTCTATTAGACACAGTCAGATATCTGAGCACGGCAGGTCGGACGCAGCTAGCACGTTATCATACAGGACATTATTGACTATGGTTATGCATACCTGTGCGGAACTATCGCTGTAGGTCTCTGTAGATAACAGGTGTTTTGAAGATGAAATTACTGGCACACTCACTGTCTCAGACTACATATAGTTAAGCAGTGAGGTCCGAGGAGTTGTGGTACAGTATATGGCCAATATACCACGGCTAAGGGCTGTTGTTAGGCACGACGCAAAGCAGAGTGCCTGGACACAGTCCTTAGCCGTGGTATATTGGCCATATATCACAAATCCCAAAGGTGCCTGATTACTATTATAAAGTGGTTACCAATGTAATTAGAGCAGTAAAAATAAATGTTTTGTCATACCCCTGATATACCATGGCGGTCAGCCAATCAGCATTCAGGGCTCGAACAACCCAGTTTATAAATATAGATACATATTACAGTGCATTCGGGAAGTATTCAGACCCATTGACTTTTTCCACATTTATGTTACAGCCTTGTTCTAAAGTGGATTATATTGTGTTTTTCCCATATCAATCTACACACAATACCCCATAATGACAAAGCCAAAAACAGGTTTTTAGTTTTTTTTGGAAATGTATAAAAAAATCACAAATGTATATAAAAAAAGTATTCAGACTCTTCACTCAGTGCTTTGTTGAAGCACCTTTAGCATCGTTTACAGCATAGTCTTCTTGGATATGACGCTACAATCTTGGCACACCTGTATTTGGGGAGTTTTTCCCATTCTTCTCTGCAGATCCTCTCAAGCCCTGTCAGTTTGGATGGGGAGCATCCAACCTGAATCAACAGATTGACCTGGAATACTTTTCCAACAGTCTTGAAGGAGTTCCCACATATGTTGAGCACTTGTTGGTTGCTTTTCCTTCACTCTGCGGTCCGACTCATCCCAAACCATCTCAATTTGGTTGAGGTCGGTGGATTCTGGAGACCAGGTCATCTGATGCAGCACTCATCACTCTCTTTCTTGGTAAAATAGTCATTACTCAGCCTGGAGGTGTGTTGGGTCAATGTCCTGTTGAAAAACAAATGATAGTCCTATTAAACCCAAACCAGATGGCCCTTGCTACATATTCGTCGCCAGACCCACTGTCTCCAGGTCATCTATAAGTCTATGCTAGGTAAAGCTCCGCCTTATCTCAGCTCACTGGTCACGATAACAACACCCACCCATAGCACGCACTCCAGCAGGTATATCTCACTGGTCATCCCCAAAGCCAACACTTCCTTTGGCCGCCTTTCCTTCCAGTTCTCTGCTGCCAGTGACTGGAACGAATTGCAAAAATCGCTGAAGTTCAAGGCTTTTTTTTTTCTCCCTCACTAACTTTAAACATCAGCTATCTGAGCAGCTCACCGATCGCTGCAGCTGTACATAGCCCATCTGTAAATAACCCACCCAATCTACCTACCTCATCCCCATATTGTTTTTATTTACTTTTCTGCTCTTTTGCACACCAGTATTTCTACTTGCACATCCTCTGCTCATCTATCACTCCAGTGTTAATCTGCTAAATTGTAATTCCTTTGCTAATATGGCCTATTTATTTCCTTACCTCACGCCATTTGCACACACTGTATATAGACTTTCTTTTTTTCTATTGTGTTATTGACTGTACACTTGTTTATTCCATGTGTAACTGTGTTGTTTGTGTCGCACTGCTTTGCTTTATCTTGGCCAGGTCGCAGTTGTAAATGAGAACTTGTTCTCAACTAGCTTACCTGGTTAAATAAAGGAGAATAAAAAAAAAAATGTTTTTGATGGCGTATCAATGCAGAATGCTGTGTTAGCCATGATGGTTAAGTGTTCGTTGAATTCTAAAGAAATCATAGACATTGTCACCAGCAAAGCACCTCCACACCTTAACACCTTCTCCTCCATGATTTACGGTGGGAAATACACATGCAGAGATCATCCGTTCACCCTCACCGCTTCTCACAAAGACACGGCGGTTGGAACCAAAAGTCTCAGATTTGGGCTCCAGACCAAAGGACAAGTTTCCACCAGTTTAATGTCCATTGCTTGTGTTTCTTGGCCCAAGCAAGTCTCTTCTCATTATTGATGTCCTTTAGTAGTGGTTTCTTTGCAGCAATTCAAACATGAAGGCCTGATTCACGCAGTCACTTCTGAACAGTTGATGTTGAGATCTGTTACTTGAACTCTGAAGCATTTATTTGGGCTGCAATTTCTGAGGCTGGTAACTCAAATGAACGTATCCTCTGCAGCATAGTTAACTCTGGGTCTTCCATTCCTGTGATGGTCCTCATGAGAGACAGTTTCATCATATGTCTTGATGGTTTTGCAACTGCACTTGAAGAAATGTTAAAAGTTATTGAAATTTTCTGTATTGACCGACCTTCATGTCTTAAAGTAATGATGGACTGTCATTTCTCTTTGCTTATTTGAGCTGTTCTTGCCATAGCCCTATTTGGAGTCCATACTATCTTCTCTATACCCCCCTAATTGTCACAACACCACTGATTGGCTCAAATGCATTAAGAAGGAAAGTAATTCCACAAATTAACTTAAAAAAAAATATATATATATTTTTTAAATCCCCCCTTTTCTCCCCAATTTCGTGGTATCTAATTGTTAGTAGTTACTATCTTGTCTCATCGCTACAACTCCCGTACGGGCTCGGGAGAGACGAAGGTCGAAAGCCATGCGTCCCTTGAAACCCAACCAATCAGCACTGCTTCTTAACACAGAGCGCATCCAACCCGGAAGCCAGCCGCACCAATGTGTCGGAGGAAACGCCATACACCTAGCGACCTGGTTAGCGCGCACTGCCCCCCGCCCGCCACAGGAGTCGCTAGTGCTCGATGAGGCAAGGATATCCCTACCGGCCTAACCCGGACGACGCTAGGCCAATTGTACACCGGCTGCGACAGAGCCTTGGCGCAAACCCAGAGTCTCTGGTGGCCCTAGACCACTGCGCCACCCGGGAGGCCCCCCACAAATGAACTTTTAACAAGGCACACCTGTTAATTGAAATGCATTCCAGGTGACCATCTCATGAAGCTGGTTGAGAGAATGCCAAGAGTGTGCAAAGCTGTCATCTTGGCAAAGGGTGGCTACTTTGAAGAATCTCAAATATAAAATATATTTTGATTTGTTCAACACTATTTTGGTTACTACATGATTCCATATGTCATTTCATAGTCTTCACTATTATTCTACAATGCAGAAAATAGTAAAAAATAAATAAAAGCCCTTGAATGAGCAGGTTTTCTAAAAATGTTCTGGCACTGTATACATATTATATTATAGCCATCTTGGATCTACAGATAAACACACTATCCATAGACTACCTTTAACAGACACTGATAGCTTTTTTAAGATGTGAACATAAAGACAGCCAACTTCTTTTAGTGGTGGTATTATTCTCTACTATAGAAAACAAGCTTAGTATCCAGTGTGTTACTTCCTTTTAGAGTGGTGGAAAAACATCAAGTTCTACCCTCTTGGTTTACAGCTTCTGGTGTGAAGTCCGAGATATGGGCTCAGACGATTCCCTGCTACTGCTGGTTGCATTGTGTTGTTGCCTTTTCTATTCCAGGCCTAAGACGGAGTGTAAAGGGGCTTTACTCTTGTTGGGGTGCAGGCAGCATAGAAACCTGATTTAGCTGTCAGTTGAAGCACAGTGCACTCTGTAGTGTTGCTTAGATAGCACCCAGCTTGACAACATAAGTAGGGCCCTATGGGAAAGCCTTTCCTTTTATCAGACGACTTTTCATTAGCATCATCGCTAACGGGTACACAAGGTGGTAGACCTGTGCACCGCACATACACAGACGGGGAATTCTCGTTGCCTTTTCAGAAAGCTGCAGGAAATACGAGTCACTGATTCATTCTGTTCATGTCTTATGACAAACTTGGGCAAGTTAATACATTTTAAATACATTTAGTTGATTTGGGGACACTTATCTGGACACTTATACGTCCTCCAACGAACCATTGAACAGGCAAAGTGTCAATACAGGACTAAGTTTGAAACCTACTACATCGGCTCTGATGCTCTTCGGATGTAGCAGGACTTGCAAACTATCACGGATTACAAAGGGAAACCAAGCTGCGAGCTGCCCAGTGATGCAAACCTACCAGATGAGCTAAATACCTTCTATGCAGGCTTCGAGGCAAGCAACACTGAACCATGCATGAGAGCACCAGTTGTTCCGGACAAATGTGTGATCATGCTTTCTTTAAGTCCTTTAAACAGGTTAACATTCACAAGACCACAGGGTTAGATTACCGCAACGCATACTCAGAGCATCCGCTAACCAGCTGGAAAGTGTCTTCACTGACATTTTCAACCTCTTCCTGTCCCAGCCTGTAATACCTACATGTTTCAAGCAGACCACCATTATCCCTGTGCCCAAGAAAGCGAAGGTAACTTGCTTAAATGACTACAGCCCTGTAGCACTCACATCGGTAGCCATTAAATTTGAAAGGCTGGTAGCCATTATTTGAAAGGCTGGTCATGGCTCACATAAACACCATCATCCCAATTACCTCGTACCCCTGCACATGGACTTGGTACTGGTACCCCGTATATATAGCCAACTTATCGTTACTCATTGTGTATTTGTTATTACTTTTATTATTATTAGGTGTTTTATTATTTCTCTTTTATTTCTCTCTGCGTTGTTGGGAAGGGCCCTTGAGTAACCATTTCAATATTAGTCAGCACTTGTTGTTTACTAAGCATGTGAGAAATAAAATTGTATTTTATTCCCTAAGTTAAATAAAATATTGTATATTGTTGAATTCCGTTATAATGTCTGGATTCCGTGATTTGGTCCGGGTTCTCCGCGTCGCATATTTTCTAGGGCTCTACATAAGCATGGGTAGCACGTAAGAAATCATCCTAAAACTGTGGTTAATTCACTGCTAATGGTGTGTTTGTTTTGATTATCAAGGCTACCTGGGAATATTTTTTAATTAATGTGAAAATATGTCTTAGGCTCAGTATGAGACAGCTTCTATCAATTAATTAATTGTGCCTCAGCAGCCCCCATCACTGGAATGCACTGGCTAATGAACATGCATCTTCCAGGCTTCACAGATACACACACACACACACACACACATCCCCCCCCACCCACACACACACACACACACACACACATAACCATATATGCAAAACCATATTTACATTCTGTAGCAGAGATCCAGCCTTGTTAGTGGACATCCCACTACAGGTTTTACTGGCACTTTGAATATTAGTGGCTTATTCTGCATCAAAAGTACAGAAAATAAAGGTTTTGGAATTATCCCACTGGAAAAGGATATGTAGAAGATTAATGTATTTGTTAAATGAGCTTACAGATTCTGCAAATAGATTCATAATTACAAAATGTACTCAAAGTCACAATGAACTTACGGAGTCTGCAAATAGATTCATAATTACGAAATGTACTCAAATTCACAATGAACTTACGGAGTCTGCAAATAGATTCATAATTACAAAATGTACTCAAAGTCACAATGAACTTACGGAGTCTGCAAATAGATTCATAATTACGAAATGTACTCAAATTCACAATGAACTTACGGAGTCTGCAAATAGATTCATAATTACAAAATGTACTCAAATTCACAATGAACTTACGGAGTCTGCAAATAGATTCATAATTACGAAATGTACTCAAATTCACAATGAACTTACGGAGTCTGCAAATAGATTCATAATTACAAAATGTACTCAAATTCACAATGAACTTACGGAGTCTGCAAATAGAAAATTACGAAATGATTCATAATTACAGATTCTGCAAATGTACAAAATGTCAAAGTCACAATGAACTTACGGAGTCTGCAAATAGATTCATAATTACGAAATGTACTCAAATTCACAATGAACTTACGGAGTCTGCAAATAGATTCATAATTACAAAATGTACTCAAATTCACAATGAACTTACGGAGTCTGCAAATAGATTCATAATTACAAAATGTACTCAAATTCACAATGAACTTACGGAGTCTGATTCAAATACGAAATGATTCAATGAATAATTACAAAATGTACTCAAATTCACAATGAACTTACGGAGTCTGCAAATAGATTCATAATTACAAAATGTACTCAAATTCACAATGAACTTACGGAGTCTGCAAATAGATTCATAATTACAAAATGTACTCAAATTCACAATGAACTTACGGAGTCTGATTCAAATACAAAATGTACTCAAATTCATAATTACGGAAAATGTACTCAAATTCACAATGAACTTACGGAGTCTGCAAATAGATTCATAATTACAAAATGTACTCAAAGTCACAATGAACTTACGGAGTCTGCAAATAGATTCATAATTACAAAATGTACTCAAATTCACAATGAACTTACGGAGTCTGCAAATAGATTCATAATTACAAAATGTACTCAAATTCACAATGAACTTACGGAGTCTGCAAATAGATTCATAATTACGAAATGTACTCAAATTCACAATGAACTTACGGAGTCTGCAAATAGATTCATAATTACAAAATGTACTCAAAGTCACAATGAACTTACGGAGTCTGCAAATAGATTCATAATTACAAAATGTACTCAAATTCACAATGAACTTACGGAGTCTGCAAATAGATTCATAATTACAAAATGTACTCAAATTCATGAACTTACGGAGTCTGCAAATAGATTCATAATTACAAAATGTACTCAAATTCACAATGAACTTACGGAGTCTGCAAATAGATTCATAATTACGAAATGTACTCAAATTCACAAGTCAAGGTTTGGTTATTACCAAAAAAAACATCAGCAAGGCAGGAGAGGAGATGAAACGGGGACACAACATGAGTAATCTCTCCGAGAGATTTATATAAACATAACTGGTAACGTAGAATCTTTAGAGAAGGAACGGGATGCGTTCATTTTCAGCATTAGTTCCAGTGCTTTGGACAAATCACAATTTCACAGGTGTTATCATTTTTAAACATTTCGTAAGGGGAAGGGACATTCAGGCAGAGCTCCTCGTTCTAGCATTTCTGGATCCCTTCTCTTAACACATATGGACCCAGAACTTAATATAGCAGCTGACCAATTACACAATGCTTTTTAGTTCTGGGTTAACCGAGATTAGGGGCGGCTAGAGCGTCGGGCCAGTAACTGAAAGGTTGCTGGATCGAATCCCCCAGCTGACAAGGTAAAAAAAAGAAGTTGTTCTTCACCTGAACAAGGCAGTTAACCCATTGTTCCCCGGTAGGTCGTCATTGTAAATAAGAATTTGTTCTTAACTGACTTGCCTAGTTAAATAAAGGTTCAATAAAAAATCAAAATGAGGAGAGGATTTGAAATGGGAGGAAAGGGGAGAGGAGGGTATGTCTATGTCGCCTGTCTGCTCCACAATAAGCCCCTCTCAGCCCCAGCAGACAGACAGACCGAGTCATTTCCCTGGAGTGGAGCCAGACACACAGGCTCTGTTTATTTATTAAATTACATAAAGCAGCTATAAGGGATTAAAAAGCCTCATGTTTTCCTTTGTTTCTGCTAAACACCTTTCTAAAGCAGCTTTACACGGCAGAACTCAAAGAATGATGGTTGTGTCTCATGAAGAGAAGCACTAATCCCATGTACATCTGTTCTAGTTGTCAGCTGTTGCTAGAGGCAGGGAGGTGGGGATACCTTCCTGCAGGGGAGACAAACTGGGTTACATAACTGAGTTTACACAATGTTGGCAGGCCTTTGTGACAGACTGGGTATTAAACCTGTGCAACACAAGACTGTCTGATGTCACACTGAGCTGAGACCTATAGGCATTAGCACACGGAGCTTAAGCAAGTCTTCCGGTCTCAGGCAAGGCTACTCATCTCATGTGCACCGTTCCCTGAATTACCTTGGTAACACTGCACAGTGAAGAAACTCCATAATTCCCTGGTTCCCTATGGAGACGTCTGCCTGCCTGTTGTGGAGAGGAAGTTATTGTCCATTTCCTGCATGCTTTCAATGGCCTTCCCTTCCATCAGCCAGCCAGCTGTGTGATGCAACAACATGATAATACCCAGCCGGGTTATTGTGTTTCAACACAACACTGAGGCAGGCTAATCTGGATAAAGTCTTGAACAAATCCCTGTGTCAGTCTGGACACACACACAGTACAAATCACAATGTTAGTTTGTGAGTGTTTAAGGATTTCTTTAACTTTTTCTGCTAACAGATCCCACTGTACATATTAATAATAGTTTTTAATCCCGGTGCTGAGTAATGTGAGTTCTTATACAACAGGTGGGTCTAATCCTGAATGCTGATTGGTTAAAACCGCATTCCAGTTGTTGTCTATTCCACAAGTTACCCCTGGCTAAATCTATGATGTTAAAATGCCTATTTACTTTGTTCCATCTGACTATCCATTGTCTCATCAGCCCAGCCAGACAATTTATAAACTTGATTTCCACCATAAACATCATCTAGACATTATCTCCCTTTTTTAGACTAACATTTTAGTTTTCAACAGCAGATATTTGTATAAACCTTGCTGTCTGTCATTCTGATATTTGGAACATTGTTTCAATATTCGAATTCGAACTCCAGCTGTCCCATAGTATTGAATGTGTCGGGACAAGACAGACAGCATTTCTCAGTCAGTCGAAATCATGAATCAGCTGGCATAGTTTTTATGGATATAACAAAGAAATTTAAATTGAAAAAAGGTCACACAAAATGAAGTGCAGCTAGTTTGCAGTCTTTCCAGCTTCAGTTTGAAGTTACTGTGTTAGCTGTTGTTGGCTAGCTCCTCTGCACAACAGTGTGCTGACGAGAGAGAACTATTTCTATGCCAGGCAAAATTCTCCTCATTAGCTCATTGTTATGGATATGTCCAAATAAATGGAACTAGAAAACAGCTTATGCAAATGCAACTACGGTCACGCCTGCTCCCTCTGGTGCTCAAGGGTGGCCCATCATTACGCACACCTGTCACTATCGTTACGCGCATCAGCGCCTTCATGGGACTCACCTGGACTCTATTACCTTATTGATTGCCTCCCCCATATCTGTCACTTCCTCAGTTTCTTCCCCGTGTCTACATTGTTGTATTGTTCCCTTTGTCCAGACGCTGTCCTTGTGTTATTTATTAAATATTCACTCCCTGTACTTGCTTCTCATCTCCCAGCGTCTGTCCTCACAAAGACTTTTGTTATTCTGGCTTCACTGTTTGACGTTACTGTACGTTAGCCTTAGTTGGCTAGCTGGCAAACAATGGATAAGAATGTTGCCAGACAGTATGGCAATGGAACATTTAGAACAAATGCCCGGGTCGTGTCCATAGATACAGAACAAAAAGACTGAACGACTGGGTCGCGTCCATAGATACAGAACAAAAAGACTGAATGACTGGGTCGCGTCCATAGATACAGAACAAAAAGATTGAATGATGGGGTCGTGTCTCTGGTAACCTAACTGATAGAACGAACGACCAGCCGGCTTACAGAAGGTAGCAACCCTAGATCCGTGCCGTGACTATATCCTGTGGAAAGATAAAATAGTATGAATTTAAAAAATGAAAATATGTCAATCATTATTTGAATATGTTGGTAACCCATTGTATAAAAGTGATAATGCCTTAGAAGGCAGTGTTTGGAGGATATAATGGCACGGTGCCAATATATCCTCCAGACAACGGCTTCTCGGGCATTATCACTTAAATATGTAGCGGCTAATTGCATAGCTAATAGGCTATGTGCAGGTAGATCGACTGAGGGGAATGAACCAACCAATGTCATAATGGCTTGGGTCATTGTTGCTTGATTTTTCTGTTTTTCAAATATAATTTTAGAGTAAGGATGTACGATATAAATCAAATCAAATCAAATCAAATTTTATTTGTCACATATATCGGTGAACATATCGTAATCAGCCGATATTAGCTAAAAATGCCAACATCGGTATCGCCCCGATGTCTCATTTAACTCATGTGCAAAACCGATGCCACGTAAATGTTTGCGCTACATATGCAACACAGCATTCCTAACCTAGCCCACATTGTCTGCTGTGTGGATCGAGCAGTCAGCAAATTGAGCAGTCATTTGAAAGATTAAGAACATTTCAGCAAGACAACTCAAAGGCGAAATCCATTAACACCAAAAAATGGAATTCATTGCCCTTGACAATGAGCTGTTCTCTGTCATGGGTGATGTGGGCGGCACGGTAGCCTAGTGGTTAGAGCGTTGGGCTAGTAACCGAAAGGTTGAAAATTCATAATCCCCGAGCTGACAACCCCATTGTTCAAACTTTTTGTTCTGTATCTACTGTTCGCAACTTCTGGGGTAGCTAGCATTAGCTTGGTACCTAGCTAGCACCAATACTACCAGCCTGAAAACAATGACCAGTAGAAACTGCAGTCATTTTCATTATTCTTGATTTAGGAATCCTTGTAAGTATTATCTAGGTAGCCACTTGTTGTTCGCCTATTGAAATTGAACTTCAGTTCATGAAAATAAATAGCTAGCCAACTATTTAACCCTGTTGCCCAAAGCTAATGTTATAAGCAGCCAGCTAGCTTCATCTGGCTAGTGAGGCCTCGACCGGACTGGGTTATGTGTTGTGAAGCTAGCCACAATAAGGGTTAGGCACAATAGAGGAATTTGCGGTTTGCCTTCAAAATAAAAGTTCCTATGTGAAAGTAATGCAGAAGATTACAGTTGGTGGAATCATGCCATATTTATACTAGATAATATTAAACAAGGTTGGAATGTGAAGCAATGAAATGGGATGTCAGTCTACTCGGTGACACCCACAGAACACAACTGTGAAGAGTTTACGCAACTATTAGCGTTTTATCTCTTATCGCGGGACTGTGACTGTGTGAAATCACCTCCCCAGTCAGCCTATTGTGTGTATTGACATTCATATTGCACTGTACAGCTTTACCTAAGGATTGGGGGTCAATGAAATGGGGTATCAGTCTAGTCAATACCCAAGATATTTTTTCCCAACGTCCTCCTCAGAGTTATCAGACTCCAAAACATCCACGCAGTATTGTTTTTCCTCAGGAATAGTGTTCAATACATTAGGTTTCTAATAAATGTGACTTAATTCAGAGTTATTTCAGTTCCGCAATGAGCGCTACGACACTGAGTAGACTGATACCCCATGTCATTGATCCACAATCCATAGGTAAGGCTGTACAGTGAAATAAGTATGCCCCCAATGTATAATACATCCAGTGTGATTTCAACATATTTTTGTCAAATTAACAAATTATTGTCTTGTTATTTTATATAACATTACAACCTCGTTTAGCATGAATTATGGCATAATTATACTATTTGTATTCATTTGCATCACTCTCAATGACGTACCTTTTTTTGAAGGCTAACAGCAAAGTCCACCATTGTGGCTAATCCTTATTGTGGCTAGCTTCACATAGATGGGTCCGACCACCATTGATCAAATAAGAACTGTCTTATAAATTAGGGTTATTAGGGATGCACGATATATCGGTAAACATATCGGAATCAGACGATTATAAGCTAAAAATGCCAACATCGGTATCGGCCGATGTCTGTCTAGTTTAACGCTGATCTGCAAAACCGATGTCAAAGCTGACGTGCATACCTATATAACATCTAGGTACAGGACGTAATGACGCCACATAAAATTTTGCACGACATGTGCAACACATCATTCACAACCTAGCCCACAATGTCTGCTGTTTGGATCGAGTAGTCAACAAGTCGAGTAGTCATTTCAAAGAGTAAGAACATTTCAGCGAGACAACTCGAAAGGTGAAATCCATTAACACCAAGATAATGGAATTCATTTCTCTTGGCAATCAACTGTTGTCTGTTGTGGGTGATGTTGGCTTTTGCCGATTGGTCGAGCACCGGTACACACTACCAAGTGCGCTATTTTTCAGATATTGCCCTACCGGAGTTACACTGTAATTGCGTCACTGCTATTAGCTTCACGACATACATGCGATGGAACGCCGTTTGGGTCTTTGCGTGTCAAAAAAGATACACGCTACATAACACTATTTGACAGGACAAATAACACAGTTCTATTATAGAATGTTGTGTGTTCTGAATTTGCAAGTGCAAGTGCCACCACTACTATCAGTAGCACTGTCAAAGATGTACAAAAAAGTCTGCAAACACTGGCCATGAACGATGTGTTTACAATACCGCGTTGGTAATAAAGCATCATTTGTTCGACCACAACTTCTGGGGTAGCTAGCTTTAGCTTGGTACCTAGCTAGCACCAATACAACCAGCCTGAAAACAATGACCAGTAGAAACTGCAGTCATTTTCATTATTCTTAGCAATGATTTAGGAATCCTTGTGTAAGAAATAGCTAGGTAGCCACGTGTTATTCGCCTACTGGACTTGAACTTAAGTTCATGAAAAAGAAATAGCTAGCCAGCTACTTAACCCTGTTGCCCAAAGCTATAAGCAGCCTGCTAGCTTCATCTGGCTAGTGAGGCTCGACCAGACCGGGTTATGAGTTGTTCCACTATTGTGGCTAATCCTTATTTTGGCTAGCTTCACATAGATGGGTCCGACCACCATTAATCAAATAAGAACCATCTCATAAATTAGGGTTATTTTAGATCACACCTAGCTATATAGTCAGCTATGTAACGATAGCAACAAACAGATGTCGTTTTGATATATTTTTGGGGAAGAACATTGTTTGCATCCATGAGCTATGTAGCTTTTTTAACGACCAGCACAATAGGTGCGTGAGACAACTTTACCAGCATCATAGCATTAATATTGATGAATCGTTGTGACATTAAATACAAGTGAGTGTAATCAATGTGTAATAACTACGGAAAAAATGTATGAATGAATGCGTTAAATTATAATGTGACGTGCAGCCATATTCAGGTCCTGATTGGTCAACAAGCTTATTTGACTCATCAAATAGTGTTATTTGACATGCAAAGACCCAAACGACGTTCCATAGAAATCCTGGTTGAGAATGAAACGACTGAACAAATGAACAATGAAACAGCACAGCAAGTAAGTGAAAGAAATAGGTTTTGATGATGTTTTACTGGTAAAGGGGACATACGTAAATGCCAACAAAATAACTATTTGGCCTGTGTGGTGTGTGTGTGTGTAACCTCTACTTGACTAGGCAAGTCAGTTAAGAACAAAATCTTATTTACAATGACAGCCTACCCCAGACGATGCTGGGCCAATTGTGCACCGCCCTATGGGACTCTCAATCACAGCCAGATGTGATACAGCCTGGATTCGAACCAGGGAGTGTAGTGACACCTCGTGCACTGAGATGCAGTGCCTTAGACCGCTGAGTCCATGTGTATGAGTTAACTATTTAATTGTACTAGAATGCTTAAAAGGTTGCTAAAGGGAGATTTCCCATGCACGAGTGTCAAGCCAGTGTATTTGACAGAGCATTTCTGACAAACTGTCCAACCAGTTTATGAGCTTGTATGTGTATTGTCAGTGTGTGTGGCGCAGGCTGTAAGACGTCTGTGTGCTGCCACATGTGTGTCGGTCATAATAAGCTAAATGCTCTTTTCACTGCGTCCGCCATTCCCCAGCAAGCCACCCACCCAGCAAGCCAGCCACCCAGACAGCCCCCCAGCAGCCAGCCACCCACCCAGCCAGCCAGCAGCCACCCACCCACCCAGCCAGCCAGCCGCCACCCACCCACCCAGCCAGCCGCCACCCACCCACCCAGCCATCCACCCAGCAGCCACCCAGCCAGCCCCCGCAGCCACCCAGCCAGCCCCCCGCAGCCAGTCTGCCTGCCAGCCAGCCAGCCACCCAGCCACTCACCCAGCCAGTAGCCACACAGCCAGCCAGCTATTTTTCAGATATTGCCCTACCGGAGTTACACTGTAATTGCGTCACTGCTATTAGCTTCAAGACATACATACGATGGAACGCCGTTTGGGTCTTTGCATGTCAAAAAATATACAGTAGCGCTGTCAAAGCTGTACAAAAGCCGACCCCGGCTAAACCCGGACTTCACTGGGCTAATGGTGCGCCACCCTATGGGACTCCAATCACGGCCGAATGTGATACAGCCTGGATTCGAACCAGGGACTTTAATGATGCCTCTTGTACTGAGATGCAGTGCCTTAGACCGCTGCGTCCATGTGTGTGTGTGTTAACTATTTAACTGTACTAGAATGATTAAAAAGATGCAAACATTTTAAATATCGGTTATCGGTATCGTTTTTTGGGGCATGGAAAATATTGGATATCGGTATCGGCCAAAAATGTCATATCGGTGCATCACTATTGTATAAAAATGCAGTAAATGACTTTCAACTTAGAATTCTTGTGAGGTACTGTATTGTTTCCATCCCTTAGATAAGCGTACTGAGGCAGTATATCTGGGCCGGTTCTGCTGCTGCCCCCTACAGAGATGGAAGATTAAATAGTATCAATGATTTAGCTTGTGGCTGGCTTCATCTGACCAAGGTGTGTGTGTGTGTGTGTGTGTGTGTGTGTGTGTGTGTGTGTGTGTGTGTGTGTGTGCGACCTCTGCCATAACCAGCTTGTAAGCTGAGCCAGGGGAAGATTTAATTGGCTCATTTCTTGTCATGGACTCACCGGGCTAGCTCCTAATACACTCCCTAACCACCAGACTGATGGCGAGCTGAGTGTTCGTTTTGTGAGGCGGATTAACAGGGTTTTATCAGGACCACTGGGCAGCAGTGAGAGGAATATGTAGATTTAGGGAGGAGCTGAGAGATGCAAATGGGGGAGCAGAAAAACATATAATTTCTTCAGGATTGTGTCATTTCCCACTCAGTCAAGACAAGCAAAGGATGCCCTCCCTCCATTTCTCCTTCTCTTCCTCTTCTTCCAGCGCTCCGCTCTTCCCCTTCTCCCTCTCCTTCTCTTCCTCTCCTCCTCCACCTCTCTACCCATCTCTCCTCCCATCATTGACGTCAGTACTGGAGAGGAGATGGAAAGGTAATCCGCACTGGTTGTTCAAGTTCCCACCTGGGTGACCGAGCCCTCAGCCCAAAACACACACACACACACGCAAACACAACACTGCTGGAGCATCCTGTTCTAAATGCATAGCCATCCAGAGTTGCAGGCAGAGGCAGAGATTGTGTGTGTGTGGGGGGGGTTATGACTGCTGTTAGACTGTTAGTCTCCAGCACTACACACACAGCTCAGCTCTAAAGAGACACTGCTAGCTGGAGGCACACCAAGGTCATGCTGCTGGAGGTCTATGAGTCAATGTTTTTACTCACCCACACTGTACTTACAGCAGTAAAAAAAGATCAAATCCACTGCTGTTGTAAGTGCATGTAAGACAATCATAGAATGTTGTATTGCCTTATTATAAAGATCTTATTCTGATATTTTTACTGAGCCCTTCATCTAACCATATAAACACACAACCATTCAATCCTAAATGGATGACCTCTCCTATGAGTTGATTATTATTCCTGTCCTCTCTATCCCTCCGTCTCCGCCTATCCAATTTCCGTCTCCACCCCGTCACACCCTGACCTTCTGACAGTGCGGCGTCTGATCATCGCCCAACAACCAATGACAGGCCATTAACATACTGTACTGAAACTAAAGGGCACAGTGTCTCACAGACAGGATATAAAACATGGACATTATCAATATTCACATGCAGCTTCTAGATGTAGCAGAGATCTGAAATGGTTCACAGAAATGTCTCATATCAACTGATTTGGAGCCACATCTTGTCTTGTTTCGTGGTTCGACCACTGCTTGCTATACCAGAGAAATGCCTGGGGGCATTTTGAAAGCAGCTCTCGCCTCCAGAATTCAATCTGAACATGAGTTGGTGTTGCTCTGGTTGGTGTTGGGAATGGATAGCCTCTGTTCTGCTCCTGCCACATGGCTAACGGGATGGCAGGAGGAGGAAATTGATAATGCCCTCCCTCCCTCCCTCCCTCCCTCCCTCCCTCCCTCCCTCCCTCCCTCCCTCCCTCCCTCCCTCCCTCCCTCCCTCCCTCCCTCCCTCCCACCCTCCCTCCCTCCCTCCCTACGTAAACAGGTGTATCCTCTGTCACCAGCCAGGGATGAACTGTTAGCCTCCCTTCCACCATGCCTTACCACACTGCATCATACAGCACCACACCACACACTGTGAATCTTAATTTCCCTTCTCTCCATGTTGATCTGTCTTCCCATCTCTCTCCCTCTCAATCGCTCCCACTCTCTCCCTTTTTCTCCATCTCTCCCTCTCCCCCTCTCTCTCTCTCTCTCTCTCTCTCTCTCTCTCTCTCTCTCTCTCTCTCTCTCTCTCTCTCCCTCTCCCTCTCCCTCCTCTCTGTGATGTAACATTAGTGTTTATCTACTGTGAGGAGATAGATGGAGAACAGTCAGCTGGAGATGATCTCTTCACCTGAAACATTTATTCTGCTCCACTAGGAGATGAGGCGAAACTGGAGATTCTAGATTGTTACTTAAGCATAGATGTTGTCTTTTCATTTTTGCCATCTCTCTTTCTCCTGCTCTACCCTTCTTCCCCTCTGTGTCTCTCTCTCTTGCTCTCGCTCGCTCTCACACTCTCTTGCTCGCTCTCGCTCTCTCGCACTCTCTCTCGTTCTCTCTCTCTCTTGCTCTCTCTCGCTCTCTCTCGCTCGCTCCTTTGATTGATCTCTCTGGTCTGTAGGCAGGTCATTCTATTGTGTCCTGCTTCATTTCCAGTAAAGACAGTTTAACCAGGGCAGACTGTAGTCAGATGGGTTCTGTTCTGCTGGCGACGTCAGAGCCAGGCTGTTGCTGAGAGAGGCACACAGTCCTCTGGGAGAACGGGACGGGAGGAGACATGCATTGACACAGACAGACAGACAGACGAGGAGGGGACAGAAACACACACAAACACTCAGACATGGCTGCTCCAATTCTTTCCCTTTCTTTCCATTTTCTCTCTTTACTCTCTCTCTCACTCTCCCTGTCCCTATCTCCTTCCTCTTTTCCCCTCCCTCACTCCTCCCCCTCTCTCCTTGTCCTCTCACTGTCCTCTCACTTTCCTCTCTCCTCTCCCACTCTCCCTCTGTAGGACAGACATCCTCTTTCTGAGAACTGAGTACAACAGACTGTGAAAACAACAGTAGCATGTCTGTCCATCTCTCTGTCTGTGTGTCTTTCTGTCTGTCTGTCTGATACAGCTCCAGGCTATATTATGATGTCTGCGGGTTTGTAGGTTCAGGAAATGACATACACTACATGACCAAAAGTATGTGGACGCCTGCTCATCGAACATCTCATTCCAAAATCATGAGCATTAATATGGAGTGTGTGTCCCCCCTTTGCTGGGGGACACTCCATAGCCTCCACTCTTCTGGAAAGGCTTTCCACTAGATGTTTGAATATTGCTGTGGGGACTTGGTTTCATTTAGCCACAAGCATTAGTGAGGTCGGGCACTGATGTTGGGCGATTAGGCCTGGTTCGTAGTCGGTGTTCCAATTCATCCCAAGGGTGTTCGGTGGGCTTGAGGTCAGGGCTCTGTGCAGCCCAGTCAAGTTCTTCCACACCGATCTAGACAATCCATTTTTGTATGGACCTCGCTTTGTGCACGGGGACATTGTCATGCTGAAACAGGAAATGGACTTCGCCACAAAGTTGGAAGTACAGAATCGTCTAGAATGTCATTGTATGCTGTAGTGTTGATTTCTCTTCACTGGAACTAAGGGTTCTAACTCGAACCGTGAAAAACAGCCCCAGACTATTTTTGTTCCTCCACCAAACTTTACAATTGGCACTATGCATTCGTGCAGGCAGCGTTCTCCTGGCATCTTCCAAATCCAGATTAGTCCATCGGACTGCCAGATGGTGAAGCGTGAACACGTTTCCACTGCTCCAGAGTCCAAGGCGATGAGCTTTACACTCCAGCCGACGCTTGGCATTGTGCATGGTGATCTTAGGCTTGTGTGCAGCTGCTCGGCCATGGAAACCCATTTCATGAAGCTCCCAACGAACAGTTCTTGTGCTGATGTTGCTTCCAGAGGCAGTTTGGAACTCTGTAGTGAGAGTTGCAATTGACGACAGATGATTTTTCCGCGCTTCAGCACCCAGCTGTCACGTTGTGTGAGCTTGTGTGGCCTACCACTTCACGGCTGAGCCGTTGTTGCTCCTAGACGTTTCCACTTCACAATAACAGCACTTACATTTGACTGGGCAGCTCTAGCAGGGCAGAAATTTGATGAACTGACTTGTTGGAAAGGTGGCATCCTATGACAATGCCATGTTGAAAGTCTCTGAGCTCCTCAGTAAGGGCATTCTACTGCCAATGTTTGTCTATAGAGATTGCATGGCTGTGTGCTCGATTCTATACACCTGTCAGCAACGGGCGTGGCTGAAATAGCCCAATCCACTAATTTGAGGAGGTGTCCACATATTTTAGAATATATAGTGCATCTTATAAGCATAAAATCAGTTGTGTTGATATAGACATTCACCTGACTGTGTGACCTGATGTAATCTATACGCTTGGCTGCACCCTACAGTCATAGCCGGCAGGCACTTTTCACTGTGTGTGCGTGCGTGTATTTGTGTGTTCTCTCCAGGACAACACCGTTGCATACAGCCGTCACTCTGATCCTACATCAGTCAAAGCTGACTGCGCCACACATTCACATTCCAGACTGCCTCCTGCCGCTCCTCCCTCTCCTCTTCAGCTAAAATAGATATGTAAAATGTCAACCTCTTTCCCCCTTTTTACCATGCAGAGTTTGACTCAGCCTGGATACAAAGAAAGGTATCTTTGCTGTCTGCTCAGACAAGATCTAGGGAAGAGAGAGCGGGGGAACGACTTCTACAGTTCTGAGAGAAGAAAAATACCTCCTTCTCAACAAGAGATGGAGGACAGGGTTCATGACCTTTAGCTTTGTTCCTGTAGGCTTTTCTGTTAAAAAACTTCTTAGGAAGAGGCGTCCCGTCAACGGGACAGTTGTAAATCATGCAGCGCCTTGTGTCACCATCGCAGATGTTAGAGAAACAAAAAATGTTCATACATATAAGTGACTTATATCGGCTGAAAGCTTAAATTCTTGTTAATATAACTGCACTGTCCAATTTACAGTAGCTATTACTGCAAAAAAATGCCATGCTATTGTTTGAGGAGAGCTCCTAACAACAAAACACTTTTTTCACAGCAATAGGTTTGATAAATTCCCCTCTGAAGGTGAAATGTGGACTTATATTCTGAAATCTTTCTCTGATTTATCATCCAAAGTGTCCCAGAGATAACATGAAGTGTCATTTTGTTAGATAAAATAATTTTCATAACCTAAAAAGGGCCATATAGCATGCACGATCGATTTTGTATTTACACTTATTCAATTTGCAAAGAAAGGAATCTGTGAAAATCTAACCCTAAATGTTGTTTCAACCAGTCAAATCACATTCGTATGTATTCCTCAGAGATCCTAGAACATAACCAGACTTCACTATATCATTAGGGGTGTCGTATATCCTATAGGACACCAAATTTGATCAGAGAGCGATGCCTTCATTGCACGCCGATGACGTGGGCGGTCTTCACTTGCGACTCTAACTTCGTCAAATAAGCACCAATCGGGGTCAAACAAAGCTAGCTAGATAGCCAATGAGCTGGGCTTTACGGGAGTAACATGTAACTACTAACCTTGTGCGATGGCATGCCTTTTCCTTTTGGACAACAATTCTAAGAATATTCAGAGTTATGAAGTTATGAAAACTGGTTGTTTTGCAAATGTTGAACTTAATAATATGGCTACTAATACTGGAGAAGCTAAATCAAAGTCCAAGTATACAGATTTGACGATATTCTTGCAGAAAAATGTAATATGAATGCAAATGTCTCCTTCACTATTTGCCCAAATGTACCTGGGTGACTTCACACTAAATGTCATGTAGTTAGCTTATACTTCAAGGTATCCGTCTAAAACTTGGCGCATGCACTGCTGCCCTCTTGTGGACACCATCGGAATTACAACCAGAGTGATGGCTGGAACAAGGACCTTTCTGTTGCATTTCAAAGATGGTGGTGGGAAAAAGGTTGTTTTTTCTTTGTATTTTCTTCTACCAGATCTTTTGTGTTATTCTCCTACATTCAATTCACATTTCCACAAACTTCAATGTGTTTCCTTTGAAATGGTAACAATAATATGCATATCCCTGCTTCAGGGCCTGAGGTATAGGCAGTTTGGTTTGGGTATGTCATTTTAGGCGAAATTGAAAAAAATGGAGCCATCCCTAAGTTTTTTTTAAAGGGCTTTCTTAAAATAGCTTAGTCTGTGTGCCGGATGGGCAGATTTTGCACTTTTGAGACATATTCCATTGATTCCATTGGGCTGTGGAAGTAAATTAAGCACAGCTAAAGTATTTTAAAGAAAACAAATGCTATTTGTACTGGAGTCTGTTAATATCAGACAACTCTGACAATAGGGGGTTCTTTGGGTGATGATACATTTTCTTCACGGATATTTTCACTAGAGGTCGACCGATTTTATGATTTTTTTTCAACGCCGATACCCATTATTGGAGGACCAAAAAAGCTCTTACCAATTAATCGGCCGATGACAATTACAACAATACTGAATGAACACTTATTTTAACTTAATATAATACACTGATAAAATCAATTTAGCCTCAAATAAAATGAAACATGTTCAATTTGGTTTAAATAATGCAAAAACAAAGTTTTGGAGAAGAAAGTAAGTGCAATATTGCAATATGTGCCATGTAAAAAACATTTAAGTTCCTTGCTCAGAACATGAGAACATATGGAAGTTCCTTTTAACAAAAGTCTTCAATATTCCCAGGTAAGAATTTTTAGGTTGTAGTTATTATAGGAATTATAGGTCAATTTCTCTCTGTACGATTTGTATTTCATATACCTTTGACTATTGGATGTTCTTATAGGCACTTTAGTATTGCCAGTGTAACAGCATATCTTCCGTCCCTCTCTCTACCTGGGCTCGAACCAGGAACACATCGACAACAGCCACCCTCGAAGCAGCGTTACCCATCGCTCCACAAAAGCCGCGGCCCTTGCAGAGTAAGGGGAACAACCACTCCAAGCCTCAGAATGAGTGACTTTTGAAACGCTATTAGCGCTCACCCCGCTAACTAGCTAGCCATTTCACATCAGTTACACAAGCCTAATCTCGGGAGTTGATAGGCTTGAAGTCATAAACAGCTCAATGCTTGAAGCACAGCGACGAGCTGCTGGCAAAAACCACGAAAGTGCTGTTTGAATGAATGCTTAAGTGCCTGCTGATGCCTACCATTTGCTCAGATTGCTCTATCAAATCTTAGACTTAATTATAACATAATAACACACAGAAATACGAGCATTAGGTCATTAATATGGTCGAATCCGGAAACTATCATCTCGAAAACAAGCCGTTTATTCTTTCAGTGAAATACAAAACCGTTCCGTATTTCATCTAACGGGTGGCCTCCATAAGTCTAAATATTCCTGTTACATTGCAGAACCTGCAATGTTATGTCATAATTACGTAAAATTCGGGCATATTAGGCAGCCCAAACTGTTGCATATACACTGACTCTGCTCGCAAGAGAAGTGACACAATTTCACCTGGTTAATATTGCCTGCTAACCTGGATTACTTTTAGCAAAATATGCAGGTTTAAAAATATATATTTCTGTGTATTGATTTTAAGAAAGACATTGATGTTTATGGTTAGGTGCAGTCGGTGCAATGATTGTTTTTTTCCGCAAATGCGCTTTTGTTAAATCATCCCCCGTTTGGCGAAGGTGGTTGTCTTTGTTAGGAAGAAATAGTCTTTACAGAGTTCGCAACAAGCCAGGTTAGCAGGCAATATTAACTGAATATGCAGGTTTAAAAATATATACTTGAGTATTGATTTTAAGAAAGGCTTTGATGTTTATGGTTCGGTACACATTGGAGCCAGACGGGCCTTTTTCGCGAATACGCACCGCATCGATTATATGCAATGCAGGACACGCTAGATAAACTAGTAATATCATCAACCATGTGTAGTTAACTAGTGATTAAGATTGATTGATTGTTTTTTATAAGATAAGTTTAATGCTAGCTAGCAACTTACCTTGGCTTCTTACTGCACAGGCAGGCTCCTCGTGGAGTGCAATGTAATCAGGTGGTTAGAGCGTTGGACTAGTTAACTGTAAGGTTGCAAGACTGAATCCCCAAGCTGACAAGGTAAAAATCTGTCGTTCTGCCCCTAAACAAGGCAGTTAACCCACCGTTTCTAGGCCGTCATTGAAAATAAGAATGTGTTCTTAACTGACTTGTCTAGTAAAATAAAGGATAAATAAAGGTGAAAAAAAACCTGACAAATCGGTGTCCAAAAATACCGATATCTGGTCCTAATTAATCGGCCATTCCGATTAATCGGTCGACCTCTAATTTTCACTTATGAACAAATGTATAAAATGTCAAAGCGTAGACCATTTCTGAACTAGTTATCATTTGCTCTTCCTCTCACTCTCACCCTCTCTGTTTCTTTCTCGTCATTTCTCTTGTCTGTGTGAACTGTAGGAGTTGGTATTTGGGCTTGGCTGCATTAACATTCCCCTTCACACTGTATTATTGTAGTTAATGTGGAGCAGATGAGTGTTGACTGTAGCGTGGGAGGAGAGTAGCATCTCTCTCTTCTCCATCCTACCATCCATATTAATACAGGAAGAAGAGTCCAAACATAAGACAGAATGCACAATGAGCATTTCAGATATGCTAAGCTTTCAGTCGAAAGTGAGCTAAATCAGACGCTGTATAAAAGGACAAAGTGATATAAGTGGCCATCAGCCAATGGGGCTTCACTCGTAAGCGACAGGACAGATGATTGATGGGACCTGAGTCCCACCCCTCTGAATCCTCAAAGGCTGTGATAGATGCTGAGATGAAAGGCTCTTTAGATTCCATTCCCTCACAGCTGGCCACTTGCTCCTATCGATCTGGCTGATGGGGGTTGGGGTTCTGTGTGTGGGGGGTTGGGGAGATGGAGGACCAGTGTGTATTCCTTCTATTTGTTTTTCTGTGATGGATATCTCCCTACAAAGCAGAACAGAGGGATCCTTTTCCAATCTGATTAATGACAAGATCTAAAACAATAGGATTTTTAAAAGGGGGATGTAACACACAGGGAGGATTGATGTTTAAATGTCCATTTAGGAACACAGAGAAACAGCCTTTTCCTGTCGGAGCCTTGTGAGGAGATCAGTGCCGCCAGCATACCAAATATCCTCCTCTGGGAGAGCATCGACTGGACCCTGCTATCTGACACACACACACACACACACACACACACACACACACACACACACATATACACACATACATACAGTGGGGCAAAAAAGTATTTAGTCAGCCACCAATTGTCCACTTAAAAAGATGAGGCCTGTAATTTTCATCATAGGTACACTTCAACTATGACAGGCAAAATGAGGGGAAAAAAATCCAGAAAATCACATTAGGATTTTTAATGAATTTATTTGCAAATTATGGTGGAAAATAAGTATTTGGTCAATAACAAAAGTTTATCTAAATACTTTGTTATATACCCTTTGTTGGCAATGAGAGGTCAAACGTTTTCTGTAAGTCTTCACAAGGTTTTCACACACTGTTTGGCCCATTCCTACATGCAGATCTCCTCTAGAGCAGTGATGTTTTGGGGCTGTTGCTGGGCAACACGGACTTTCAACTCCCTCCAAAGATTTTCTATGGGTTTGAGATCTGGAGACTGGCTAGGCCACTCCAGGACCTTGAAATGCTTCTTACAAAGCCACTCCTTCGTTGCCCGGGCGGTGTGTTTGGGATCATTATCATGCTGAAAGACCCAGCCACGTTTCATCTTCAATGCCCTTGCTGATGGAAGGAGGTTTTCACTCAAAATATCACGATACATGGCCCCATTCATTCTTTCCTTTACACGGATCAGTCGTCCTGGTCCCTTTTCAGAAAAACAGCCCCAAAGCATGATGTTTCCACCCCCATGCTTCACAGAAGGTCTTTGGATCTTTGGATGCAACTCAGCATTCTTTGTCCTCCAAACACGACGAGTTGAGTTTTTACCAAAAAGTTATATTTTGGTTTCATCTGACCATATGACATTGGGAGAATCTTCTTCTGGATCATCCAAATGCTCGCTAGCAAACTTCAGACGGGCCTAGACATGTACTGGCTTAACCAGGGGGATACGTCTGGCACTGCAGGATTTGAGTCCCTGGCGGCGTAGTGTGTTACTGATGGTAAGCTTTGTTACTTTGGTCCCAGCTCTCTGCAGGTCATTCACTAGGTCCCCCTGTGTGGGGGACCTAGATCGTGTGATAATTTTGACCGCACAGGGTGAGATCTTGCGTGGAGCCCCAGATCGAGGGAGATTATCAGAGGTCTTGTATGTCTTCCATTTCCTAATAATTGCTCCCACAGTTGATTTCTTCAAACCAAGCTGCTTACTTACCTATTGCAGATTCAGTCTTCCCAGCCTGGTGCAGGTCTACAATTTTGTTTCTGGTGTCCTTTGACAGCTCTTTGGTCTTGGCCATAGTGGAGTTTGGAGTGTGACTGTTTGAGGTTGTGGACAGGTGTCTTTTATACTGATAACAAGTTCAAACAGGTGTCATTAGTACAGGTAACAAGTGGAGGACAGAGGAGCCTCTTAAAGAATAAGTTGCAGGTCTGTGAGAGCCAGACATCTTGCTTGTTTGTCGGTGACCAAATACTTATTTTCCACCACAATTTGCAAATAAATTCATTAAAAATCCTACAATGTGATTTTATGGATTTTTTTTCTAATTTTGTCTGTCATAGTTGAAGTGTACCTATGATGAAAATTACAGGCCTCTCTCATCTTTTTAAGTGGGAGAACGTGCACAATTGGTGGCTGACTAAATACTTTTTTGCCCGACTGTACATACTACCTCAATTAGCCCGACTAACCGGTGTCTGTATATAGCCTCACTACTGTATATAGCCTCGCTACTGTTATTTTTCACTGTCTTTTTGCTGTTGTGTTTATTTCTTTACTAATCTATTGTACACCTAATACCTATTTTTTACTTGAGAATCACACTGTTGCTTAGGGCCTGTAAGTAAGCATTTCACTGTAAGGTCCAAACTTGTTGTATTTTATGTGCCAAATACATTTAGATTTGATTTGAATTGGCATCTGGAGATTAAACGCAATTTATACAACATACATTTGTTTAAAAAAAGTCTTACCAAGCCCTTCACATCCAGAAAGCGTGGAAATTCAGTTAGGATGGTGGGGCATTTACTCGGGTCGTGGGTCATCTTGTTCCTGTACTCAAAGGTCAATTTAATATTCTGCTTAACTGTTTCTTCATCAGAAGAATGCTTCATAAGAGAAATGGCCTCTCTGCAACGGTCTTCACTCAGGGTAGCCAAAGTGGATGGGATGAACTCCCTCTCAGCAGTTTGCCCTCCTCCATAGGATAGTTGAGTTGGTCGTTTCTCAGAAGAAGCCAAATCCCTCTGAAAGGTTTTGATTCTATACGAAAGTTACCCTTCTCCACTATTAGGGTCGTAATAATGTTCCTTAAGAAAATGAACATGGTTACTAATCTTGAAAGAAAAAACAAACAAGTCCCATTTGCTCAGATACCATACCAGACGAATTAAACGCAGATGCCCTTTATCAGTTGTAATGTACACTTACATATCCATTTGTGTTGTAGGGATCCTTCAGGTATGGGAACAAGGAGACGATGCCTTGTGCAAACGTTTCTCTCACACTGTGTGGTGTTGATGTCCTGACAAGAATATAATGTTATGTTTAGACGGCAATCAGAATCTCCACAAGCAGCATTGGTCCCCAGTCAGGTAATTATCAGCAGTGATTTTTGAATCAGTATCATGCCCATCGAGTTTAATACCAGATAAATCTTCAACCAATAGCAGTGGATGGTCAGCAGTAGCCCAACCAATTATGTGACTGAGATACTGATTCAGACGTCATTTTTAACCTTCAGCAGATATGGGAGCAAGTAATACTCAACAATTTTCATTATGAATCTTTCCTTTAAACTTACCCATGAGAGTCTGTCATTGCCGAAACCAGAATGTCGATCATCTTTCGTCTGGTGCAGTCAGTCAGGCTTTTAGTTTTGGAGTATTCCTTGATGACAACCTCTCCACCAGGTTTTTTCGTCAGTATGTAAAAAAAACAAAAAAAACAGCAGTGACAAATCAATTTGATGGCAAGAAGAATTGAAGAATGAATCACCAACTTACCTTTTTTGCTTCGTCATCAGATCTTTGATGCTTTCGTGAGGGGCTTCCATCTTCGCTCAAAATGATTGTATCATCCGACTCATGGTCTGAACCACCCATCACAGAACTGGCAGAGACAGGACTCATCAGGGAAGATTCTGAAATACACAATAACAACACAGGCATGTCAAATGTATGGTTATATTGAGAGTGATGCCACAAATAACCAAGACTTGAAAACCAGCACATTACTTTAGCATCATTGTTCAGTGTGAGCTTGAAAACACCAAGATTTGGCCGTGTCACCGCCTCCTCAAACACATTCCCATCAACTTCAGTTCCAGACCCATCATACAGCTTTGTCTCTGATAAACTAGTAAGTGGGATCTCAAATGTCAGGAAAGCTGTGACAAACATTAAAACAACAACCTACAATTAGACTGGCAATCGTAATGGTAAGAGTAAATCAGACTGACGGGTATGAACACCATACATTTATTTCCAATCACAAATTAAAAGTTTACCTCCAATCAAAAGGTTTTCAAGTATCAGGTCAATTATCTTAACATATTTTTGATCACCATTGAATTTCACCCTGATCAGCAGGACTAGGTCTGAAAGCAGTTAATGGTACGAGATAAGGCCAAAATGGATGAAAAAGCATTACATTTGTATTTCAATCATGACACATTATATCAGGATGACTACAAATGTTTCCACCAATACTCCTTTACTTAGCAATGCTAATTTCAAAGTAAATTATGAAAATATTGGATCATGACAACAACTTGACTGATATTACTTGAAGCGGGTCCCAAACTACAGCAAACAGACTATTCAACTCACATTCACTGTCTCGAAGTATGGACACAGCCTAATTAGTTCAGAAAAAACACAACATTCCAGCTAGTCACTATATAAAGTTGTCATGTTCTTGGGGCAGTCTTACAAGACTGCCAAAATCAACTAGTGAGAAAGTGAGTGGGAAACGCAGTTAGCTAGACTAGCTAGCTGCCGATGCAATGCCCATAATATTTATCTATAAGCATCACCCACAAGTTGAAAATGCAGTTATAATTTGGCTAAATAAACAACTCACCTTTAAATCAGATTAGTCCTCAATATATAGTAAGGAGCTGAAATAAAGAGAACAAACTAGCATGAGGCTAAAAAAGCTTGGTGCTGAAATGAGACGCGTCCATGGAACCACCACGTGGAGCAGATGAACTGCACAGGACAGGGGCGAGCTAGTTAGATAGCATGCTAGCTATCTAGCAAAGACGTGCAAAAGGTGAAACGCAAGTAACTAACGTTTAGCTGCACACACACAATCAAAACGGTCACTTTTTATTGTTACACTGCAGTCTGACAACCAAGTATCAAGTATTTAAATTAAAATAGCTAAATAATATCAGTGGAATAATTGTTTAAAACTCACGTTTGCGTGGAACAAATGAGGATTTTGTTGACCGAGCAATGGCGTCGAGAAAAGAGGACATTTGAACGCAGAAACTGAATTTATGGGCGGGGTTGTGGTGATGTTTAAACTTACTGAGTAAAAGTCTAAACTAATAGAGTAAAATTGTACACCTTAGCAATGAACACCAGTTATCAGCACTGACACTAGGGGTCATTTGGCACTGCCAGTTGCTAAAACAACTCTATGGGAGTCGATCACTTTTGACACAGTGAATTTAGCACTGGGGATTTTACTGTGTATAGATTGGGCAGCAGAAGACTAAAGACATAATGCAATAAATTCTGTCAGATGTGGATCCACTGTAATGCAGTGATCATGAATCCTGGAACCACTGCCAGGTCTTTGCTGAATCATTTTAGAGTCCTTTAGAGATGGTCTGGAGGGATGCTCTTGTAACTTCAAACATCTGTGCTATGTATCTTGTGGGTCACAAGGAAGTTATATAATCTATGGCCTTTTAACTTTCACATTGTAATCATTAGTTTATACACTGATAGCAATGGACCTTTACAAATGTACTTGCAAGTGGATGTACTGCAAGTGGCTTTGTGAAAATACTTGGCTGTAGGCAAGTGAATGTATTAGCTCTATCCATAAGTATTCTGGGCCAGCCCCCTCACCCTGCCTCTCCTCAGCCAGCCAGTGTGTGTTGTCCCAGCCTGTATCCCAGGCAGCCTGTGGCCTGTATTGTGTTCACTAAGCTACAGCAGGCTGTTTATGACTGGGAATAGTCTGTCAATAGATGAGTTCAGTCCAGACTCCAGACGGAGCGTCCATTATGATTATAGATTAGATATCACACACAAACACACACAGACACTCACACAGTGGATCAATTCCTCCTTGTAGCATCTGCTTTCTCCCTCTCACTGGGCACCAAATATCACACACAGACAACTCTGTGGTCTGATGCTATTCACTAATACACTACCTCTCCAATTACCACACAGAGATGTGTGTGTGTGTGTGTGCGGTCATAATGGATGATCTGTCCGGGATGCGACTCACAATGACTCAAAGCAAAGTTATGACTCAAAAAGATGCATGCAGGATAAAAACACAATACTATAAAAGAAGCAAACACACACACACACACACACACGCCTGTCCCAGTCGTTCCAATACCACCTCTTATGGGGAATGATTGCCCTAACTCACCCAGACAGGAGATTTAACTTTTTAAATGGGATATAAAACTCTGCTTTACAACCCCTGTTCTGATGGGTTAGAATCTAAATGTTTAATTTACAATTCTCTGTGCCAGGGAGTCAGGGGATGAGGGCAATTAAAAGTAGTTCTCTCTCTAGCCCCACTGAGCCCCAGTCAGACCCACAGTACAGGATCTTTAATAGCAGTAGTTCACCCCTGGGCGAGCGGGTGGGAGGAAGGCTGTAAAGGCTCTCTTTCAGAGAGGGGCTGGAATAGACTTCATCTCACAGAGAACTCAATCCTCCAGTCTTCATGACCACTTTCAATTATGTATGTTAAGACTGGCTTTGGACAGCCACGTCAGGGCTCAGAGAATTTTTGAAATTTGACTCTGCTTTTTGGACACTTAAAATTCAGAACCATACTAGTGTGGACCTTATCTCGATTAACCCAGAACTATAGTCTTGTGTAATTGGTCAGATGCTTGATTAAAGACATGCTCCAGTACTTTGACGACTAGTAAGAAATGTTCAATCCTCCTGCTTTGGGCTGGATGTGTAAATGTGTAGTTCATACAGGCATAATCTATGAGCAGAGTTACTGTTTTACCTTAATTAGCAACGAAATCCCTCATTTGAAAGTGACTGTTTTCTGGAATATGTGCGGCTTCATTTTCCCTTCATTTGACCCCATGTGGGCCAGCCCCCTAGCAATTAGAATTTCAGCCAATGAGCTTCAGCCCCTCGCAATTTGAGTGACGGCTAACAAGATGCACACGTAGTAGAGCGAGAGAACAATGACGTGGTGCACATATCTATTTGTGTTGTAGTACGCAATTTTCAGGGACCACTTTTGGTTCACGGGCACTACTTTCAGAATTACTGGCTAAAAAGTATACAAAAGTACCAGAGAATATATTTAAATTCTTAGTCCATATAAGAGAAGAGATTAAATGAGGATCTGAACCAGAATGAAGAGCTCCACCCTCTCTCTTGGCAAGTTACTGGCCGAATGTCCCCTCCCCACTCGAAATTCGAAAGCTACTAATACCTTCAAAATTGTGATTTTGTCCTAAACACCGGATCTAATTCTGCTGGTTATCTCACATGGCATCCCGTTTATCACGATCAACATCCTGAGACCTTAGAGACTTAGATCTTTCTTCGTTTTTAAACACATTCTCTTTTTGTCTTTTTCAGACTGTAGGAAATGTAAACGTTCTGAGCTCTCATTTGTCATCCTTTTTGAAGGCGTGTAGCATAGCTCAGAGAGTGTTCAGAGGATGGTTCAGAAAGCTATTTCCTTCTGATCTTCTGTGTTGGTTATTCTCTTACTGTTCCAGTTCAGTATAGGTAGGCTCTCTATAGTAATCTCTCTCTTCACACTTTCCTGCTGTAGAAAAATCTCCCTCTTTTGCTTCTTTTCTCTCTTGCTCTCTCTCTCTTTCTCTCTCTCTCTCTCGCTCTCTCTCTCTTTCTCTCTCCCTTTATTTCACTCTCCCTCTGGTGTTTTTGACACAAGGCCTTTTAGTCGCATCCCTCACAGGTTACTGTGTCTGCAGGGATCCTGTCTTTAGCGCTGTCGCAGCTTATCACACATACACACACACACAGCCACACACACCAGCAGACTGCTGAATACCCACCGAGTTCTTAGATCTCTTTGATGGGATTTGACATCCACCCCCTGCCTCCCTGGCTTGCCCTCTATTTGCTCTCTCTCTCTCTCTCTCTTTTTTTTTTCTCCCTCTCTCTCTCCCTGGCCTTCTACCTCTCCCACCTAGAACCGGTGGACACATCAAATCGTCGCTGTGTTGATTTTAGCCAGAGCACCAGCTATTTCACGGACCAAACGGGTATTGAATCAGCCTGTGATCTGGTAGCTAATTGGAAAACATGTTATAGTCCGTCTGGCTCAAGGTTGGCATAAAACTCTGCGCCAGCTCAGGCCTTTGCTTAGAGCTATATCAGTCTGAATGCTACAACACCCAACTAAATATCCCAATTTCCTGAAATGACACACACTCCATTACAGATGCTATTTTCCTCTCTCAGCTGAAAAGGGCTCACAGCAGTCCACTACCAAACACAGCTCCCCAGCCTGACAAAATCACCCACCCAGAGCAGACCCGGTGCCAGGACTAAGGGGGCAATTGAAATCGGTGAGAGGGCCCCATTTTGGGAGGTTCTTGTATTGAATTCTGCTTACAGTGCATTCAGAAAGTATTCATACCTCTTGACTTATTTCACATGGTGAAATCCCTGAGCAGGTTTCCTTCCTCTCTGGCAAATGAGTTAGGAAGGACGCCTGTGTCTTTGTAGTAGCTTGGTGTATTGATACACCATCCAAAGTGTAATGAATAACCATGCTCAAAGGGATATTCAATGTAAGGTCTACCAATAGGTGCATTTCTTTACGAGGCATTGGAAAACCTCCCTGGTCTTTGTGGTTGGATCTGTGTTTGAAATTCACTGTGTGGAGGCCAGTGACAAAACATCTAAATTAAATCCATTTTAAATTCAGGCTGTAACACAACAAAATATGGAAAAGGTTAAGGGGTGTGAATACTTTCTGAAGGCATTGCATGTTAGGCTTGCTCAGTATACCATGTATACCGGAGTTTTTCAATACCGCGAATGCCGTTGAAACTATTTATTTGAAGTTTTTCAATACATTTTAATATTTGTAGCTATTTTTTAAGTAAATACCTGCAGTCAACTTGTGCAGTGTGTTAGGAGATAAAGCCGATCACATTTTTCATTTCAACTTTCAATTTTTTTTTATATTATGAAGCTTGCTTAGTTCCCCAAAAAAGTTGTTTTTTTTGTAAACAATGTGAGAAAAAGGCAGGTGAGTCCAGCTGTGTATTGATAGGGGTCGCGTTTTATATTGAAAGTCAAGTGTTTTTTTGCTTCAATATAGTGATCTGCAACTATAATTTTCTTCACAGAAAATACATTAGTGGAACACATTCGGCAGAAAATAGATAACATTTCATCAGATGACAACAGAAGTGTAACGCTGTTTGGCTGGCAGCCACACATGTAAATGAGCTTACAATGAAAAAGCAAGGTCTTTTTGCAAAAATAATGCTTGGCCGTCATATTTTTTATGTTTAGGTCTATCATAGAAAGAATGTAGCCAGCTACATTTCCTAATGTTTTGCTTAGTTAATCTGCCATTTTACCGCAGAAAAATAGACTGGCTACACCAAGAAACATAGCTACATTTTAGTCATTTAGCAGTCGCTCTTATCCAGAGCTCTTATCCAGAGCGACTTAGAAGAGCAATTCCAGTTCAGGGCACATGGACAGATTTTCCCCCTAGGCAGCTCGGGGATTTGAACCAGCGACCTTTCGGTTGCTGGCCCAATGCTCTTAACCTCTAGGCTACTTGAATTATCAATCCAAGTTTAAAAGTACAACGGAAGCACTCTGACATCAATCAGCTACAAGATACATCTTTCAGTCAGAATTAACACAACCCTTAAGTTTAAGCTGTCTGCTGATAGAATGCCTGTTTGCTCTTTGAATTATCAATGCCAAGTTTAAAAGTACGACTCCAGACTACAGCATGTAGACATGCTGCTGGAAAGCCAGTACTGTTCTTCCTTTAGACAAGCATACGTCAAAACCTTCTTCATTTGCACAATGTCTCTCATTCACATTCGCTTGTAAATGTCCAAATTCATCAAGCATGACATTCAGGTAGCTCCTTCCTATATACAGTACCTTCGGAAAGTATTCCGACCCCTTGACTTTTTCCACATTTAGTTACATTACAGCCTTATTCTAAAATGTATTAAATAGTTTTTTTCCCTCATCAGTCTACACACAATACCCTATAATGACAAAGCAAACACAGCTTTTTAGAAACTTTTGCTAATATATTCAAAAGAAAAAACTGAAATGTCACATTTACATAAGTATTCTGACCCTTTACTCAACACCTTTGGCAGCGATTACAGCATTGAGTCTTCTTCAATCTTGATTTCATCAGACCAGAGAACCTTGTTATTCATGGTCAGAGTCTTTAGGTGCCTTTTGGCAAACTCCAAGCGGGCTGTCATGTGCCTTTTACTGAGGAGTGGCTTCTGTCTGGCCACTCTACCTTAAAGGCCTAATTGGTGGAATGCTGCAGAGATGGTTGTCATTCTGGAAGGTTCTCCCATCACCACAGAGTAACTCTAGAGCTCTGTCAGAGTGACCATCAGGTTCTTGGTCACCTCCCTGAGCAAGGCCCTTCTCCTCCGGTTGCCCCCAGCTCTAGAAATAGTCTTGGTGGTTCCAAAGTTCTTCCATTTAAGAATAATTGAGTCCACTGTGTTCTTGGGGACCTTTAATGCTGCAGAAATTTGTTGGTACCCTTCCCCAGATCTGTGCCTCGACACAATCCTGTCTTGGAGCTCGACTGACAATTCCTTTGACCTCATGGCTTGGTTTTTGCTCTGACATGCACTGTCAACTGTGGGACATTATTATAGACAGGTGTGTGCCTTTCCAAATCATGTCCAATCAATTGAATTTACCACAGGTGGATCCAATCAAGTTGTAGAAACAACTCAGGGATGATCAATGGAAACAGGATGCACCTGAGATAAATTTAGTGTCTCATTGTAAAGGGTCTGAATACTTATGTAATCAAGGTATTTCTGTATTTTATTTTTAATAAATGTGCCAACATTTTTAAAACTGTTTTCGCTTTGTCATTCTGTGTTATTGTGTGTAGATTGCTGAGGAATTTATTTTATTTAATCCATTTTAGAATAAGGCTGTAATGTAACAAAATGTGGAAAAAGTCAAGGGGTCTGAATACTTTCCAAAGCCCTGTGTAACTTTATTTGCTGGATTGCCTGTCTTTGCAATTATTTTATTTTTCTTTGCGCTCGTTAGCATATTTAGCTCGCAGGTTCCATGGAAATGTGCTATTACTCATTTTGCTAGCATTCTTGTAATAGACGCCGATGGGCTTTTTTTGCCTTTCCTTGTGTACTAAGCCTGTAATACCGTCAATCCTGCGGTGAGGGAAGTACAGTATGATGATATGACCCTACTGTACATCATGCTATACCACAATAAACATAAATATAACATGCCGAGACTCAGATCATTGAGTGCTTTTGACGTGACAGATTTTGCGCCAATCTCCGCTGCACCCTATCAGCACAATGGACAGCACCCTACACAGTCAAGCAAGGCAGTTTTGGTAATAAATATAGGCTACAAGATACATAGGCTGTTTGTAATACGTGAATTACCCTATGTGAATGAAGCCATACACACAGCCCTCTTACCAATATAATGCAAACTAAATGCTGAAAGTAGTAGCCTAGTTATTAACGCATGCAAACAAATGACTGAATAGCAGTTTGGCTTAGAATACCGACACATGCAAACGAATGAATGCGAATCGAACATAACAGTGATACCAAGTCGTAGGCCTAGTAAACAAAATATCAGATTGATAAAGGCATGACACAATCTATATTTAGGCTAGTTCCATTAAGATCCAAATAACCAAAACATAGCCTACTACAGTGAGATGCAGCCATGCACAGCTGTCTTGCTAAATAAATAGGCCTACAGGCCCACTTTAAAGATGGAAAATCATCCAACTCATGAGTTCAGCAAAACATTTTGAAATGGCACAATAGACTTCTGTGAATCAAGTTCGAACATGTTTCCAATACGTACAGTTCCATTTACAACCACGAACACCAATAGGCTACCAAGAAAACCAATAGGCTACTGTTACGCACGCCTCTATGAAGAGGGAACGCAACACCCTGCTACAACTAAACTCTCCGTGAAGCGAAAAAGGTATGGACTGTAGGTGCAAGTAAGAATGACAACAGGCAGAATGTGGTACCGTTTACAAGGACTTTATTCCTTTACACGGTAATATGGGGAAAAGGGGCTGGACGGAACCAAAGCAAAGAAAGTAAATCTCAAAGCCCCCCCCCTCTCCTATCTTACCTGCCTACCCACTACTTACCTAATTTAGCACCACCTGGTGCCCTAACCAAAATACAAGGGGTGGTCCATCCAGGTCTTACCTAGTGTGTCTAGACAGCGAATATGCTACGGGTATATGTATGTTTTTTTGGGCCTCTTGCCTAAGCACTGTCCTAGGTGCCTTCCCCTTCCCCCCTGGGAACAAATGAAACAGAATATTAAACAATTTCAAACAAACTAAGAAACAAAAGGATGTCAAATAAGCTCTATCTGAGCAACAAACTCACAGAACATACCACTTTCCAGCAAAATCAACCTCTATCACAATCAATCTCAGCAATCCCTACCTCCAGCAAAATCTCTACCTCCAAAAAGATGAGATCTCCCCCCTGAACAGAACACTGGCTTTTATATAGTGTCAGAAGGAATGGGTAATTGGAGACAGCTGCGTCTTGACGAGGGGGCGGGGTCAGCTCTCCAATTAGCCCTGGAGTCGACCAATCAGCTGCTTGAGGGATTTCAGGAAGCCATTTCCTGAAATAAACACATGTAAATACACAAACTACAACACATAATCTGGGGAACGTAACACTACCAAGAAAACCACAATAGAATGTATCTATTTCTATGATGAAACATACCACTATGTAGCTATACCCAGGTGTGTCAGTTGGATTCTTGCATTGGAATTATATTGAATTCTCCTTCAAATACTTTTCACCAAGAACTGACAGGTTGTGCTCTATCAGCACCATGGACAGCGCCCTACAAATTAAAGCAATATTTTTTTTTATCAAAACCAATCAGCTAAATTGTTTCTTACCTTTTCAGAAGACATTTTTATGTCGCATTAAAACAGCCTAGAACTAATTACATCAACACTTCCTTGTGTTTTAATCTGTAGCTTATGCAACACTTTTATAGCCTATTGTTTTTTGGGGTTTTTACTTTCCTAAAACAATAGTTGTCCACCTCACGGTTCAGCTGTCGGAGGTTTGAGCACTAAATGTGTCAGTCCATTGCCTGCATAGGCCTATTGGCTTTGGCAACCACTGTATTCATATTAATATATATATTACATATATGTATGTAAACTTCCGACTTCAACTGATATATATATAAAAACTGAGTTTAAATGTATTTGGCTAAGGTGTATGTAAACTTCCGACTTCAACTGTATATATATATATATATATACATTATCAACTGTATATATATATATATACAGTTGAAGTCGGAAGTTTACATACACCTTAGCCAAATACATTTAAACTCAGTTTTTCACAATTCCTGATATTTAATCCTAGTAAAAATTCCCTGTCACTTAGGATCACCACTTTATTTTAAGAATGTGAAATGTCAGAATAATAGTAGAGAGAATGATTTATTTCAGCTTTTATTTCTTTCATCACATTCCCAGTGGGTCAGAAGTTTACATACACTCAATTAGTATGTGGTAGCATTGCTTTTAAATTGTTTAACTTGGGTCAACATCCACAAGCTTCCCATAATAAGTTGTGTGAATTTTGGCCCATTCCTCCTGACAGAGCTGGTCACTCCAATAGCATGACTCTGTTGTCCTTTGCGGTTGGGATGGTGTCATTATGGCCAAACAGTTCTATTTTTGTTTGAGTGAGTGAGTGAGTGAGTGAGATTTACTTAGAAAGATAAGCATTGTATTGTTAGATTATAGGAGTAACTCTGGTAGGCCTAAGACATTCTTCCACATGTCAAGTTCAACTGTCGGAGTCATTTGGAGAGCCTTTACACACTGCCTTCATACCATAGGCTAATCACCACACAAACCTTCACTAAAGAATCTTAACTTTATTAGGGTAGTATCAAAAGTAACTCAAGCCATTGTTGATAGGGAAAATACAAGCAGGGTATTATATTGCGGCAAACGTTACAGTTGGAACTTACTTTGGCCAAAAAAAATGGCTGAACAGAATGAAACAAATCAAATTGTATTTGTCTCATACGCCGAATACAATAGGTGTAGTAGACCTTACAGTGAAATGCTTACTTACGAGCCCTAACCAACAATGCTTTTTAAAATGTGTTAAATAGAAAATAAAAGTAACAAATAATTAAACAGCAGCAGTAAAATAACAAGCAGTACTATATACAGGGGGTACAGAGTCAATGTGCGGGGGCACCAGTTAGTTGAGGTAATATGTACAGGTAGGTAGAGTTAAAGTGACTATGCATAGATTATAAACAGAGAGTAGCAGCAGTGTAAAAGAGGGGTCTGGGTAGCCCTTTGATTACCTGTTCCAGGAGTCTTATGGCTTGGGAGTAGAAGCTGTTAAGAAGCTTTTTGGATCTAGACTTGGCCCTCTGGGACCACTTGCCGTGCGGTAACAGAGAACTTGCAAACTGGTTTAAACCTTCACAATAGTTTTGTATAGGCTATATTGCAGAAATAGCCAAGAAAGGCTAGTGCCTACCATATTGTAACGTGCAATGAGTGAAGAGGTGTGGAGTCAGGCGCAGAGAGCAAAAGGATGTGGGGAAAAACACGCTTTAATGTCCAGGAAAAATAACATGAACAAAAGTAGGAAAACAAATGAACAGAAATATTAACGGACAGCGCGAAACCCAAAATGCAAACAAAATACACTCTAACACAAAACAGACGAACAAGCCCGCACGAAACAGAAGCGGGCTGAACAAACTTAAATGACACCACCCTAACAATCAAACAAGAAACAGGTGATACCAATTAGACAAAACCAAACAAACACAAAACAAAGGATCGGTGATAGCTAGTAGACCGGCGACGACGACCGCCGAGCGCCACCCCAACAAGAAGGGGAGTCACCTTCGGTAATATTCGTGACAGTACCCCCCGACGCGCAGCTCCCGCAGCGGGACGCCGGCCTCGGGGACAACCCGGGGGCCGAGGCGCCGGGCGATCCGGACGGAGGCGATGGAACTCTCTCAACATAGATGGATCTAGATGGATCCCCCACCGGAACCCAGCACCTCTCCTCCGCACCGTACCCCTCCCAGTCAACGAGGTACTGCAAGCCCCTCACCTGGCGTCTCGAGTCCAGAATAGCTCGTATAGTGTACGCCGGGGACCCCTCGATGTCCAGAGGGGGCGGAGGGACCTCCGGAACCTCACCTTCCTGCATGGGACCAGCTACCACCGGCCTGAGAAGAGACACATGAAACGAGGGGTTAATACGATAATACGAAGGAAGTAATAATCGATAACAAACCTTGTTTATTCTCCTCAGGACTTTAAATAACCCTATACACTGCGGACCCAGCTTCCGGCAGGGCAAGCGGAGGGGCAGGTTTCAGGTCGAGAGCCAGACCCTGTCCCCAGGTGCAAACACGGGGGCCTCACTGCGGTGACGGTCAGCGCTCTTCTTCTGCCTTACACTCGCTTGGCGTAATGACTCTTGGACAGCCCTCCAGGTCTCCTTAGAGTGCTGCACCCACTCCTCCACCGCAGGAGCCTCAGTCTGGCTCTGCTGCCAAGATGCCAGGACCGGCTGGTACCCCAACACGCACTCAAATGGTGACATGTTGGTAGAGGAGTGGCTTAGTGAGTTCTGGGCCATTTCTGCCCAGGGAATGTATCTCGCCCACTCCCCTGGCCGGTCCTGGCAATACGACCGCAGAAACCTACCCACCTCCTGGTTCACTCTCTCCACCTGCCCATTACTTTCCGGGTGATAACCTGATGTCAGGCTGACCGAGACCCCCAGACGTTCCATAAATGCCCTCCATACACGGGAGGTAAACTGGGGGCCCCGCTCAGAAACTATATCCTCGGGCACCCCGTAGTGCCGGAAGACATGGGTGAAAAGAGCTTCCGCAGTCCGTAGGGAGACCGGGCAATGGGATAAGACGGCAGGACTTAGAGAACCGATCCACAACGACCAGGATCGTCATGTTTCCCTGAGAGGGGGGAAGGTCAGTAAGAAAATCCACCGATAGATGGGTCCACGGCTATTGTGGAACGGGGAGAGGTTGTAATTTACCTCGTGGCAGGTGCCTAGGAGCCTTACTCTGGGCGCACACCGAACAGGAGGAGACATAGAATCGCACATCCCTCACCAAAGTGGGCCACCAGTACTTCCCCCGAAGACCTCGCACTGTCCTAGAAATACCTGGGTGACCCGACGAGGGTAGACTATGAGCCCATCGAATCAATTGATCACGAACAGCGAGCGGCACGTACCTACGACCCTCCGGACACTGTGGAGGCGCAGGTTCCTCCCTTAGCGCCCGCTCGATGTCCGCGTCCACCTCCCATACTACTGGTGCCACCAGCTTAGCTGCCGGAATGATGGGAGTAGGATCGATGGACCTGTCCTCAGTGTCATAGAGTCGTGACAGCGCGTCGGCCTTAGTTTTGAGGGAACCTGGTCGATACGAGATAGTAAAACGAAATCTGGTGAAATACATGGCCCACCTCGCCTGACGAGGATTCAGTCTCCTAGCTGATCGGATATACTCCAGGTTACGGTGGTCAGTCCAGATAAGGAAAGGGTGCTTAGCCCCCTCAAGCCAGTGTCTCCACACCTTCAGGGCCTCAACCATAGCCAACAACTCCCTGTCCCCCACATCATAATTCCACTCCGCTGGCCCGAGCTTCTTCGAAAAAAAGGCACAGGGGCGGAGCTTCGGTGGCGCACCCGAACACTGTGAGAGCACCGCTCCAACCCCAGCCTCGGATGCGTCCACCTCTACTATAAACGCCAAAGAAGGGTCGGGATGCGCCAACACCGGCGCCTCAGTAAACATCGCCTTCAACCTACGAAAAGCTCCGTCCGCCTCTGCTGACCACTGCAAACGCACCGGCCCCCCCTTCAGCAGTGAGGTAATAGGAGCTGCTACCTGACCAAAACCCCGGATAAACCTCCGGTAGTAATTGGCAAACCCTAAGAACCGCTGCACCTCCTTTACCGTGGTCGGAGTCGGCCAATTACGCACGGCCTTTACGCGGTCACCCTCCATTACCAACCCTGAGCTGGAAATGCGATAACCCAGGAAGGAAACTGATCGTTTAGAAAACTCACATTTCTCCGCCTTCACGTACAGGTCATGCTCCAGCATTCGTCTAAGAACTTTGCGCACCAGAGACACATGCGCAGTGCGTGTAGTGGAATAGATCAAAATATCGTCAATATACACCACTACACCCTGTCCGTGCAGGTCTCTGAGAATCTCATCCACGAAGGATTGAAATATAGCTGGAGCATTCTTTAACCCGTATGGCATGACAAGGTACTCATAATGGCCAGATGTAGTGCTAAATGCAGTTTTCCATTCATCTCCCTCCCGAATACGCACCAGATTATACGCACTCCTGAGATCCAGTTTCATGAAGAACTGCGCTCCGTGAAATGATTCCACTGCCGTAGCAATGAGAGGTAGTGGGTAACTAAAACCCACCGTGATGGAATTTAGACCTCTATAATCAATACACGGACGCAAACCACCATCCTTGTTCTGCACAAAAAAGAAACTCGAGGAGACAGGTGACATGGAGGGCCGAATGTACCCCTGTCCCAGAGCCTCGGTGATATGTTTCCATAGCCACCTTCTCCTCCTGGGATAAAGGATACACATGACTCCTGGGGAGTGTAGCGTTTACCTGGAGGTTTATCACGCAATCCCCCTGACGATGGGGTGGTAATTGGGTCACCTTCTTTTTACTGAAAGCGATAGCCAAATCGTCATACTCAGCTGGAATGTGCACAGTGGAAACCTGGTCTGGACTCTCCACCGTTGTCGCACCGATGGAAACCCCTACACACCTGCCTGAACACTCATCAGACCACCCCTGGGAAGTTCCCTGTTTCCACGTAATCGTAGGATTGTGAATAGGTAGCCAGGGAATCCCCAGCACCACCGGAAACGCAGGTGAATCGATAAGGAACAGACTAATTCGCTCCTTGTGATTCCCCTGCGTAATAATTTCCAACGGAATTGTGGCTTTCCTCACCAGCCCTGACCCTAATGGTCGACTATCTAAAGAGTGCACGGGAAAAGGGGGGGTCTACTTTTACTAACGGAATCCTCAACCTCTGAGCGAGTCCGCGATCTATAAAGTTCCCGGCTGCACCTGAATCTACCAGTGCCTTATGCTTGAGAGAGGGAGAATAATTAAGGAAACAAATTAATAAGAACATAACAGGAAACTCTGGGAGAGTGTGGTGCTTACTCACCTGGGTTGACCGAGGAGTGTTCTGCCTGCCTTCTCGACTCCCAGATGAATTCCTCCAGCACCGACCAGACGTGTGCCCTCTCCGGCCACAACTGGTACAGGAGGAGCCTCCTCCTCCGATCTCCCTAGACGCGGTCCCTCCTAGCTCCATCAGAATAGGAGCGGGAGGGTCAGGAGGTAGAACTGACAGGACCCTTTCAGAACGTCCGCGAGCAGCTAGCAGATGGTCCAACCGGATCGACAGGTCTATCAGTCCATCCAGGCTGAGTGTAGTGTCCCGACAAGCCAGCTCCCTGCGAACGTCCTCTCTCAGGCTACACCGATAATGGTCTATCAGGGCCCTGTCGTTCCACCCTGCTCCAGCGGCCAAGGTCCGGAACTCCAGCGCAAAGTCCTACGCGCTCCTCGTCCCCTGCCTGAGATGGAACAACCTCTCACCCGCCACTCGACCCTCTGGAGGGTGATCGAACACGGCCCGGAAACGGCGGGTGAACTCCGGGTAATTGCCCTTCGCTGAGTTGGGCCCGTTCCAGACCGCATTGGCCCACTCAAGGGCTCTACCCGTAAGGCATGTGATGAGGACACACACGCTCTCCTCGTCCGAGGGAGCCGGCTGAACGGTGGCCAGGTAGAGTTCTAGTTGAAGCAGGAATCCCTGGCACCCCGTTGCTGCTCCATCGTACTCCCTCGGAGGCGTAATGCGCAGAGCGCTGGAACCGGATCCCGATGGGGGAGATGGTAAAGTTGCTGTTGGGAGGGTCGGTGGGGTAGTAGGGAGACCATTCCTCTCCCAACGATCCATCCTCTCCATCATTTGATCCATTGCTGATCCGAGGCGATGGAGCATGGACGTGTGATGAAGGACTCTCTCCTCCATCGTGGGAAGAGGAGTGGTCGCTGCTCCTGCTGACTCCATATAAAGGTGCGGGCTTCTGTAACGTGCAATGAGTGAAGAGGTGTGGAGTCAGGCGCAGAGAGCAAAAGGATGTGGGGAAAAACACGCTTTAATGTCCAGGAAAAATAACATGAACAAAAGTAGGAAAACAAATGAACAGAAATATTAACGGACAGCGCGAAACCCAAAATACACTCTAACACAAAACAGACGAACAAGCCCGCACGAAACAGAAGCGGGCTGAACAAACTTAAATAACCCCACCCTAACAATCAAACAAGAAACAGGTGATACCAATTAGACAAAACCAAACAAACACAGAACAAAGGATCGGTGATAGCTAGTAGACCGGCGACGACGACCGCCGAGCCCCACCCAAACAAGAAGGGGAGTCACCTTCGGTAATATTCATGACACATATCCAACAAATGACAGCAATATACTAATGATGTTTATTTTACAACAGGCCTACTTATAATCTTAAACTAAATATGGGAGCACACAATTAAAACGACTGATCAAGCTTCATTTAGCCAACAAAACTGTCTCATCAGAATGAAGCAAAACACTCTTTGCATTAAAAAAAACAGATTTGGATGAATAATTAGGCCTACAATAACTGATATACAATAATAATGATAAAACAAATTATTATACATACGAAAAAATGTATACATTAAAGTTCCAAAATTGCATCCCACCTGAATAGATAGTTGCACAGTGGTCTACTTTGGCCGCGCCAACATTCTTCTTATCTTTGTCCACTAACAGAAGTAATACTTTTCCATATGGAGGAAATTCCACTTGTTGCAGGGCTCCAGATGAAAATGTTCCCCTGGTGCCACTCGCGTATCTCAAAGCCATATCAAATATATTTGTAAAATAGTTGTATTGTGCTCATAATTGATATTTGAGAAATAAAAAAATCTACACACAGAAAGCTGAGAACGTCCTCTCTCCGTCTGTAACAACAGGGTAGCTGTGTTTTCCTAGCAATTGGATTTTAAAATGTTATACAATCACTTTTCTGTTCTCACACTTTTCTTTCTCCCGGAGAGTGTTTTTCACCCGGGAAAGGAGAGAGTACTGTAGCTCACTGGACGCAGCAGCAGGCCCCAGCAAAACAGGTACATGATGATAATGTACTTTACTGCTTGTCCAAATCATAGTTTTAGCCTCCTAAAAAATAAGACGTTTTAATGAGGTGAATGAATGTGCACCGATGCAACAAATACATAGTTTATTCCCACAGGTGTCAAAGGGTCACAAAATGTGACTAAAGGGTTGCAGTCTGGAGCCCTGCCTTGTAGGCTTTTCACTATAGGCAAAGTCTCTAACTTTCATTTACTTAAATGAAAAAGGCCTCCATCTTCACAATCAACAAGCCTAGGCCAAGGCTCGGCTCTCGCTTTTGCTTTCTCTCCTCAGCAGCAGGGCAGCCCCTGTGTCCGGCTATCATTTTATTTATCCACTTTTCATTTATTTTATCAGCCAAAAGCCAGCAATTACTGGTTAACTGTGCCCTAGTGACTTTCCATAGCCCCCCTACACACACATCGAGGCGTGCTCTGTCCATTGTGCTGACAGTGAAGCACAATGAGGGGGACAGAAGTTAACTGAGGGGCTAAGCCCCCTTTTGCCCCATCGTGTAGCCGGGTACTACCCAGACAACGGGAAATAAAAGGAGCTAGATTGAAGGGAACATTCCCCCCCGACTGGGTACAGTGTTGAGAGACAGAGCCGAGGTGTCAGGGTGGAGTGTGGAGGGCCACACAGGACTTCTTAGAGCAAAGCTCTGTGTGTGGCTGCACTATGAAAGACAGGGGCCCCATAGAGGGCTGTGAGGGGCCACTGGGGGCCCGCTGCTTTCTCCATCTCAGCTTTGGGGTCACTGAGAGATGGCAGGGGTACCAGCCAGAGGACAGACGCCTTAGGAGACACACTCACTCACATACACCACCACCACAGGGCTCCGCGTCATTCGGCCCTGTCACTCTATTCCCCATCCACACGTCAGCACTCACACACACACACTCACATACACAGACACACACACACACAGACTGTACACACAGACACTGGTGTCTCCGTAGAGAGCTATTTTCTAAGACCACCCCAGGGTGTCTATCTCTGGCCTTACAGAGACGAACTATCTCAAGCTCCTTTAGTTTCTCTAAGCTAGAGTGAGGGAGTTTATGTAAGAGTCTTTGAAAAGATACCTTTGGGGGATGAGGAGGGTTTGTAACGGAGACTGCTGATACCAGAGTCCACTGATAAGGTTACACCTACACCTAGATATACACTGAGTGTACAAAACATTAAGAACCCCTTTCTAAATATTGAGTTGCACCGGGATGCTGGCCCATGTTGACTCCAATACTTCCCACAGTTGTGTCAAGTTGGCTGGATATCCTTTGGGTGGTGGACCATTCTTGATACACACCAGCAGCGTTGCAGTTCTTGACACACTCAAACCCTGTGCTCCTGGCACCTACTATCACACCCCGTTCAACGACACTTACATCTGTTGTCTTTCCCATTCACCCTCTGAATGGCACACACACACCTTCCATGTTTGAATTGTCTCAAGGCTTAAAAATCCTTCTTTATCCTGTCTCCTCCCCTTCATCTACACTGATTGAAGTGGATTTAACAAGTGACATCAATAAGGGATCATAGCTTTCACCTGGATTCACCTGATCAGTCGGTCATGGAAAGAGCGTGCGTTCTTAATGTTTTGTGCACTTAGTGTACCGTATATACCTGTTCAAGGTGTTGTAACGATCACTATACAGCTGGCAAGGATGTAAAACATGTTCATACGTGACTCTGCATCTGTGGTGGTGTAGTTAAACTACACTGCCTAAATCAATAATCATCTGTGGTGGTGTAGTTAAACTACACTGCATAATCAATAATCATCTGTGGTGGTGTAGTTAAACTACACTGCCTAAATCAATAATCATCTGTGGTGGTGTAGTTAAACTACACTGCATAATCAATAATCATCTGTGGTGGTGTAGGAAAACTACACTGCATAAATCAATAATCATCTGTGGTGGTGTAGTTAAACTACACTGCCTAAATCAATAATCATCTGTGGTGGTGTAGTTAAACTACACTGCCTAAATCAATAATCATCTGTGGTGGTGTAGTTAAACTACACTGCATAAATCAATAATCATCTGTGGTGGTGTAGTTAAACTACACTGCATAAATCAATAATCATCTGTGGTGGTGTAGTTAAACTACACTGCATAAATCAATAATCATCTGTGGTGGTGTAGTTAAACTACACTGCCTAAATCAATAATCATCTGTGGTGGTGTAGGAAAACTCCACTGCATAATCAATAATCATCTGTGGTGGTGTAGGAAAACTACACTGCATAAATCAATAAGTGTGTCACCACTTTTAGGCTTTCTGACTGTATCTCTTTATTTAATTTCCTAAATTAAGAAGTGGACGAAAATGTCAGTCTTTTCATATCACTGATGTAATGTAATATTTGATATTTTGACGTCTGTATGTAGGATTTGGCTGAAGCAAACCCACAGAGTTGTAAATGGCTGTGTTAGGATCCTATTTAGAATTCACCACAGCACAATACCACATGATGCATATTAGGCAATATAATACTTAATCTAAATCAATTTGTTTTAATTACGTTATGATTACTGTGACACCTTGAGGAAGAAATGTATTAAAACGTGTCGTCTTTTTTGATTGAATTAAAACATGTAATTAAAAAGGATAATGAGTCTTTGAAACCAAATATTAGGATTTGATTACTGTTCTCCTGTTGAGAGGTAGTGTTTAGATAAGTACAATACTGCTTATTATCGCTGAAATAATTGGCCTAAATTAGTGTCCTCTTTCCCCAACTCTCCATAGTCTGTTTGCTAATAAAGAGCTTCTGTTCTTCCTACTTATTAATTAGACTAGATACAGGGGGGGGGGGGAAGAGAGAGAGAAGGGAGATGGGTTGACAGAGTGAGTTGTGGAGAGAAGAAGGGGTTGTTTTTCTTCTCTACACTTGGTGCTGCTGTGTTTTGAATGTATTAGACAACAGACACCATATAAAGCCTTTGTTGGTTTAGGAGACAGGGTTGGGAGTGACACTAGACCATCTATTCCATGCAAGTACTACTTATTTTTATACAACACTATTGAGTGAGATGATCTGCCCAAGGACAAAGAGTTTGCGGAGGTCAAAGTGCATACAGAGGTCAGAGTCACATCAGCCACATGTCTAGACTGAAGGGCAAGTGTTGTGCTGTTGTTGAGCTGATTTAAAACCATTTTCCTCAGCAGGTAATTTGATTCTGGGAGCTTGGTGATAGGTGGTCCAGGGTCGCTACAGCTGTCACACACACACACTCCCTGTTTGTGCGTGTCAGTGTAATAGAGGGTAGAGCCAGGGAGTTGGGGCTAAACATCTCCATTAGGTTTCAATTCTAACAACACAGAGGCAGGTGACCTGTGACCTCATGAAGCACTTACAGAGCTTTCACCTTTGTCATATGACCTGGGAGTCACAGAGCTGGGGTACAGGTGGTTAGAGACAGTTATTATCGGTTTAGTAACGTTCCTGTTCCTTTTACTTTCTAACGCTGGACAGCTTTTCACACTATATATACAGTGGGGAGAACAAGTATTTGATACGCTGCCGATTTTGCAGGTTTTCCTACTTACAAAGCATGTAGAGGTCTGTCATTTTTATCATAGGTACACTTCAACTGTGAGAGACGGAATCTAAAACAAAAATCCAGAAAATCACATTGTATGATTTTTATTTGCATTTTATTGCATGACATAAGTATTTGATGCATCAGAAAAGCAGAACTTAATATTTGATACAGAAACCTTTGTTTGCAATTACAGAGATCATACGTTTCCTGTAGTTCTTGACCAGGTTTGCACACACTGCAGCAGGGATTTTGGCCCACTCCTCCATACAGACATTCTCCAGATCCTTAGCAGCTCACTAACATTACCTTTTTTCCTCCTCTCCTCTCCTCTCCTCTCCCTCTCCTCTCCTCTCCTCTCCTCTCCTCTCCTCTCCTCTCCTCTCCTCTCCTCTCCCTCTCTCTCCTCTCCTCTCCTCTCCTCTCCTCTCCAGTGGGATGCTATAACAGAGATGGATGAACACAACCGTCCCATCCATACCTTCCAGGTGTGTCACGTGATGGAACCCAACCAGAACAACTGGCTACGCTCCAACTGGATCTTCCGCCAGGCCGCACAGAAGGTGGGTTGGGGTTTTGATAGATGGCTCAGTAGGTTGGAGAATGGTGCTGGTAACACCTGGTTTGTGGGTTTAATTTCCACAAGGGACACATATACTAACCAATTGTATTTCCTGTAAGTGGCTTTGAATAATAGATCAGCTACTGTACTTGACTGTTTATTATTTATCCAAGGTGTATGTGGAGCTGCGGTTCACTCTGAGAGACTGTAACTCCATCCCCTGGGTGTCTGGGACCTGTAAGGAGACCTTCAACCTTTTCTACTATGAGACAGACGAGTCCCACGGGGTCAAGTTCAAACCATCCCAGTACACCAAGATCGACACCATCGCTGCAGACGAGAGCTTCACTCAGATGGATCTGGGAGACCGCATTCTGAAGCTCAACACAGAGGTCCACTTCATTTCATTCAATTTCAATAATATGTGATTTATTTCTAGTCTGTTTCTGCTCCCTTGCCAACTCCTATTGTTTGGCATGACAATTTCCTACAAGGGGAAATTGTGCAGGCACTGCATACTAGGGTTTAATTCAATTAACTTTCCTAATCCCCAATGGGCAATCATTGTTCATGTGAATTTTTTCTATAGGTGCGGGAAGTGGGTCCTATCTCCAGGAAGGGTTTGTACCTGGCGTTCCAGGACATTGGGGCGTGCATCGCCCTAGTCTCAGTCAGGGTGTACTATAAGAAGTGTCCCTTCACCCTGAGGAACCTGGCCTCCTTCCCTGACACCGTGCCCCGGGTCGACTCCTCCTCCCTGGTGGAGGTCAGGGGGGCGTGTGTGGAGCATGCCGAGGAGAGGGACACGCCCAAACTGTACTGCGGCGCTGATGGTGATTGGCTGGTGCCTCTGGGGAAGTGTGTCTGTAGCGTGGGCTACGAGGAGATGGACGGGGCGTGTTTCGGTGAGTGACATGATTTGATCTGTCCACCTTTCTTTTTCTCTCCCTCTCTTGATTTCAATTCAATTCAAGGGGCTTTATTGTCATGGGAAACACATGTTAACATTGCCAAAGCAAGTGAAGTAGATAATAAACAAAAGTTAAATAAACAATACAAATTAACAGTAAACATTGCATTCACAAAAGTTCCAAAAGAATAAAGACATTTCATATTATGTCTATATACAGTGTTGTAATGATGTGCAAATGGTTAAAGGACAAAATGGAAAATAAATAAACATAAATATGGGTTGTATTTACAATAGTGTTAGTTTTTCATTGGTTGACCTTTTCTTGTGGCAACAGGTCACAGATCTTGCTGCTGTGATTGCACACTGTGGTATTTCACCCAGTAGATACGGGGGGTTTTCAAATTGGATTTGTTTCCAAATTCTTTGTGGATCTGTTTAATCTGAGGGAAATATGTGTCTCTAATATGGTCATGCATTTTGCAAGAGGTTAGGAAGTGCAGCTCAGTTTCCACCTCATTTTGTGGGCAGTTTGCACATAGCCTGTCTTCTCTCAAGAGACAGGTTTGCCTTCGGCGGCCTTTCTCAATAGCAAGGCTATGCTCACTCAGTCTGTATATCCTCAATGATTTCCTTAATTGTGAGTCAGTCACAGTGGTCAGGTATTCTGCCGCTGTGTATTCTCTGTTTAGTCTGTTTTGTTGTAAATTCTTTCCAATGTGTCAAGTAATTCTCTTTTTGTTTTCTCATGATTTGGTTGGGTCTAATTGTGTTGCTGTCCTGGGGCTCTGTGGGGTGTTTTTGTGTTTGTGAACAGAGCCCCAGGACCAGCTTGCTTAGGGGACTCTTCTCCAGGTTCATCTCTCTGTAGGTGATGGCTTTGTTATGGACGGTTTGGGAATCGCTTCCTTTTAGGTGGTTGTAGAATTTAACGTCTCTTTTCTGGATTTTGATATTTAGTGGGTATCGGCCTAATTCTGCTCTGCATGCATTATTTGGTGTTCTACGTTGTACACTGAGGATATTTTTGCATTATTCTGCAAGCATAGTCTCAATTTGGTGTTTGTCCCATTTTGTGAGTTCTTGGTTGGTGAGCGGACCCCAGACCTCACAACCATAAAGGGCAATGGGTTGTATAACTGATTTAAGTATTTTTTGCCTAATTTTATGTTCCTTCTGATGGCATAGAAGGACCTTCTTGCCTCGTCTCTCAGATTGTTCACAGCTTTGTGGAAGTTACCTGTGGCACTGATGTTTAGGCTGAGGTATGTATAGTTTTTTGTGTGCTCTAGGTCAACGGTATCTAGATTGAATTTGTATTTGTGGTCCTGGCAACTGGACCTTTTTTGGAACACAATTATTTTTGTCTTACTGATATTTACTGTCAGGGCCCAGGTCTGACAGAATCTGTGTAGCAGATCTAGTTGCTCTCTGTGTGGCTTCCTCTCCGTCTCTGTCCATCCCTCCCTCTCATGATCTATTTCCCCATCTCAGTAGCCCCCCACTCTCTCTCTCTCTTTGTTTACCTCTTTCCAACTCCCTCATTCCATGTATTTACAGTACTGCATACTGTGTCGTATTTAATCTGAGTCATTTCTGAAGCTGTATGATATGAATACAGCTTAGCGAATGATTTATGTTGATCTCTGATTCATGGCTTTAGGTTGTTATGCTTGTGAACAAGAGGTTGGACACAGTACCAGTGTCTTAAGGCTCTTCATCAGCCGTGCTGACCTGCAGGGGGATTATATATGGCCTAGATTAATGTCCAGATTTTCATATCCTCATATCGTCCTTCGATCATACCGAGATATACGGTATTGCCGGCTTAGGGGGCACCAAATAAAAAACACAAAGAAGCCCATTGGGTATCTATTTGTCACGTTCGTCGTAGTGAGAAGACCAAGGCGCAGCGTGAATTGAATACATGTTATATTTTAATGAAGACGGACAGTAAACAAACTACAAAAACAACCAAATGAACGTGACGCTATACTACAAACGTGCAGACACAGGCAACTAGACATGGACAATAATCCACGAAATACCCAAAGAAGATGGCTGCCTAAATATGGTTCCCAATCAGAGACAACGGTAAACAGCTGCCTCTAAGTGAGAACCAATCTAGGCAACCATAGACATACATAAACACCTAAATGGTAAACAACCCCATAAACATACAAAACCCCATATATAAACATACAAAAACACATACATCACCCATGTCACACCCTGACCTAACCAGAATATATAAAGAAAACAAAGAATACTCAGGTCAGGGTGTGACACTATTACTAGAATGCAAACAAAATTAGCACAAATAATAGAGATTTTCCTTGGAGGCTGCTAGATAAATATGTGGCCCGTTTCAAGAAACTAGGTGTATGTCGCATGTCACGACTTCATGTGAAATAAATGCTTGAATCCCCCCTAGCAAAGCGGATGGGTCACTATTGTCTTGACATGTACACATGTTCATGAAATACAATAGATAGCCGTAATCACCTCCAGACACACCTAGCTAACTTGATGGGTCATGTAATCATCTGGCGAAGTGGAGTCTTTTTTGTTTAGACATGTAGCTTGCTAGCTAGCTAAACGATTAACCATAATCCCAACCCATAGCTACAGTACAAACGGATTGTCATAGCTAGCCGCCATTCATGAAATGCTGTAGTATGAATCTGCAGGTAGCTAATGCTAACCAACTATTGTAGGTTCAAGTTTAGATAGCTAGCTAACATTAGGCTGTAACTAGCAAATGAGTTTCTGTGAAATATGTATTACGACATATATCGTAACGTTAGCTAGCGAGCCAGAAAGCTAACATCCACTAGCTTACACTACAGTTTAACTTGCAATGAAACCAACTTTCTTGCAAAATTAGACACATAAAATATCTGAAATGTAGCTGGAACCGTTGTATCAAGTCACTCCGGTTCACACTGACGTGTGCAGAAAGTAGTCCATCACAACTTTTTCCCACTGATCTTTGTCGACAGCGCCTGATAAATTCAGGGCAGCATTGTTGTTGAGAGCAGTAGCAGCCCTTTTGCAGTTCTCCATGGCTAATGTTCTACTGTATCTTTCAAATAAGTGGCAGTAGCAAGGATTATCTACACATACTGAGCAGCTCATTTTATAGACAGAAGCATGCTACATGGCAGACCAATCCAAACTCATCTCACAGCATGTCCAGCCCATCCATTATCTTAGCCAATCCTGGGCAATCCAGCCCATCTCGCTCCTCTCCCTCTCTCTAACTCTCTCCTCCCCCTACTCTCTCCCTCTCTCCATCTCTCTCCTCCCCCACTCTCTCCCTCACCTTCTCTCTCCTCTCCCCACTCTCTCCCTTCCTTAAACTCCCTCCTCATCTCATCTATGTCTGTCTGTCTGTCTGTCTGTCTGTCTGTTACTCTGTCTGTTACTCTGTCTGTTACTCTGTCTGTTACTCTGTCTGTTACTCTGTCTGTTACTCTGTCTGTTACTCTGTCTGTCTGTCTGTCTGTCTGTCTGTCTGTCTGTCTGTCTGTCTGTCTGTCTGTCTGTCTGTCTGTCACTCTGTCTGTCTGTCACTCTGTCTGTCTGTCACTCTGTCTGTCTGTCACTCTGTCTGTCTGTCACTCTGTCTGTCTGTTACTATGTCTGTCTGTTACTCTGTCTGTTACTCTGTCTGTTACTCTGTCTGTTACTCTGTCTGTTACTCTGTCTGTTACTCTGTCTGTCTGTCTCTGTCTGTCTGTCTGTCTGTCTGTCTGTCTGTCTGTCACTCTGTCTGTCTGTCACTCTGTCTGTCTGTCACTCTGTCTGTCTGTTACTCTGTCTGTCTGTTACTCTGTCTGTTACTCTGTCTGTTACTCTGTCTGTCTGTCTGTCTGTCTGTCTGTCTGTCTGTCTGTCTGTCTGTCTGTCTGTCTGTCTGTCTGTCTGTCTGTCTGTCTGTCTCTGTCTGTCTGTCTGTCTGTCTGTCTGTCTGTCTGTCTGTCTGTCTGTCTGTCTGTCTGTCTGTCTGTCTGTCTGTCTGTCTGTCTGTCTGTCTGTCTGTGTCTCTCTCTGTATCTCTCCATCCCTCACTTTTATTTGTTATCCTGCGGTATCGGTGTGGTGCAGATAGGCAGAGCCACAAGCAGCTCTACAAAGCCAGATGTGTCATCCTCTATCCTTAATTATCCTGCCATCCCTCCTTCTCTCTCCTGTCACCTCTCCTCCTCCTTCCATCTCTCCTCCTTTGTACCATCCCTCCCACTCTGCCATTCAGATGAGAAGTAATGTGAGGGGCTCTGGCTGTGTGAATCTGATTTGCAGTGGGTTGGTACAGCCTGAACTGTGGAACAGTAGGGGAAAGATGCTGTGTGGAACAGTAGGGGAGATATTCTGTCAAAATAAATTAAAAAATATTGACTGCTATCGTGCTCTTTTTCTCTTTGCAGATGAGAGCATGAGGTATTAGTGTACAGTACACTTGGTGCTAGACTATGTTAGGGTAATGTGAGAGTGAAAGCTAGGGGTGTTGTCATCTCTCCGGATGTTTTAGGGGTCTGTCTGTAGTCTCAGCCTGCTGCCAGTGGCCATGTTGAGAGGATGTAATACAACTGACTGGGGAGGGAGACCTTTCTGTCTGTCTGTTGGTCCTCTGAAGCTGCTTTAAAGCCTGCCTGGCATCCAACCCAATGCTTTGTGTGTGTGTAGGTACTGTAAATGAGGGCAGTATAGTCAGGGGTCTCCGGCTGTGATCTGAGTCAAGGGCCAGGACACCTCACTGTCAGGGATTACCTCTGCTGAGGCTGGCCAGACAGCGGTTTGATCCCTGGACTGTCTGTCTGATGGTGGCTCTGGGTTGTCACTCCTTGGCTCCACTCTATGAGACATGGGGTGACACTAACAGAACTGGTTCAGGGCTATGCAACTGCATTTTATGTTTCTATCCATCTCAGAAGAGGATCTGCTTTAAGTTTTAGACAAAGTGCTGTATTTACACATTTCAAATAAAGGCATTGTATATACACACAACACTCCCCCTGTCTGCCCTTAACTCTGATGGGAAGGCCAGCTACAGCACCCCCCTGGTGTGGGGGAGGAAAGGGCACTGACCCGTGGCCAGACTCTGGACCTGTCAGTAGGGGGAGGTTGGGTCAGAGACCGGGGGTAGGGGGAGGTTGGGTCAGAGACCAGGGGTAAGGGGAAGTTGGGTCAGAGACCAAGGGTAGGGGGAGGTTGGGTCAGAGACTGGGGGTAGGGCAAGGTTGGGTCAGAGACCGGGGGTAGGGGAAGGTTGGGTCAGAGACCGGGGGTAGGGGGAGGTTGGGTCAGAGACCGGGGGTAGGGGGAGGTTGGGTCAGAGACCGGGGGTAGGGGGAGGTTGGGTCAGAGACCGGGGGAGAGAGTGGGGGTAAGGTCAAAGCCATCTGGGACTAAAGATGTAGCCTCTTCTCTCGATCTCCAGTGTTCCCTCAGTCTCTCACCCACTCATTGTTCAGAGATGTCCTCTGCCCATGCAGCTTTGGGTTGTCATCAGAAGTAGTTGATGATGATTCATCTGTGGTGCAGATCTGAGAGGTTCACAGCTGCATGTACAGCTGCTCAGCAATCAGCCAGATAACATTTCACTACAGCTGTGATCAGAACTGAATTTCTAGTGCATTTCTTTCTTCTTCTAACTTTCCCCAATTCTTTACAGTCTATTGTAGCTTGGCACACCAGAATCGTTAAGATCTATTTTTAAGATCTGAGAGCAGGGATACTTGTAGATGCTGATAATGCAGCAGAGTACCTTTGCTGTCTCTGCTGTCATGTACGGTGTACCCTTAAAACTGTGTCTGTCTGGGTTCCCGCCGACACTCCGCCCGACTGTCTGGCTTCCCGCCGCATTTCAGGGAGCCCTGCTTGTCTGAAGAATTACTGAGCTCCCAGTTGACTGCTATCCTTACTCGACCCACAACTATGAGTTTACTGAGAGGAAAACAGAGAGAGATACACAACTCTGAGACATTCTGTCTCTGGTCTAAACTCTGATCATCCATTACACTAAGGGTAAAGGAGATTCACCACATGTTTATGCTAATGTTTGAGGACATTACCTGAATTTAAACAACTCAAACATGAATATATCTCTCTGTTGTGTTCCAACTAGAACGCCTATTCTCCCTCTCTCTCTCTCCATCCCTCCCTCTCCATCCCTCCCTCTCCATCCCTCCCTCCCTCCCTCTCCATCCATCCCTCCCTCCCTCTTTCCCTCTTACTTTAGTAGATTTAACAGTTGTGTTAGTCTTTGCCCTGTGGGCAAGGTGATGTGTAGCCATTATAAAGCCATGTCAGCCCTAAACTAGGGCCTGCTCATTGTTCCAGCAGTCACACAGTAGTTATTTAACCTCCACGCTGCCTGGTCTGCCGCAGGGATTCCAGGGTGTCAGGAGGACCAAACGCTAATACATCAGTCCCACATCACCTCGACTCAACACACTCTTATGTACTATATAGTGCATTCGGAAAGTATTCAGACCACTTGACTTAATCCACATTTTGTTACAGTACAGCCTTATTTCCTCATCAATCTACACACAATACCCCATGATGACAAAGCAAAAACATGGTTGTTTTTTTATTTTGCCCCCCAAAAAAAGGAGACATTTACATAAGTATTCAGACCCTTTACTCAGTACTTTATTGAAGCGGCTTTGGCAGTGTTTACAGCCTCGAGTCTTCTTGGGTATGACTCTACAAGCTTCGCACACCTGTATTTGGGGAGTTTCTCTCCCATTCTTCTCTGCAGATCCTCTCAAGCTCTGTCAGGTTGGATGGGGAGTGTCGCTGCACAGCTATTTTCAGGTCTCTCCAGAAATGTTTGATCAGGCTCTAGCTGGGCCACTCAAGGACATTCATAGACTTGTCCCAAAGCCACTCCTGTGTTACCTTGGCTTAGGCTCATTGTCTTGTTGGAAGGTGAACCTTCGCACCAGTCTACGTTCCCCCTGTGCTCTTGAGCAGGTTTTCATCAAGGATTTCTCTACACTTTGCTCCTTTAATCTTTGCCTCGATCCTAACTAGTCTCCCTGTCTCTGCCGCAGAAAGAAATCCTCACAGCATGATGATGCCCCCACCATGCTTCACCGTAGGGATGGTGCGAGGTTTCCCCCAGATGTGACGCTTATTTATCATTCAGGCCAAAGTGTTCAATCTTGGTTTCATCAGACCAGAGAATCTTGTTTCTCATGGTCTGAGAGTCTTTAGGTGCCTTTTGGCAAACTCCAAGCGCAGAGTCTTGGTGTTTCCAAACTTCTTCCATTTAAGAAAGATGGAGGCCACTGTGTTCTTGGGGAACTTCAATGCTGCAGACATTTTTTGGTACCCTTCCCCAGATCTGTGCCTCGACACAATCCTGTCTCTGAGCCCTACGGACAATTCCTTCAATCTCATGGCTTGGTTTTTGCTCTGACATGCACTGTCAACTGTGGGACCTTATATAGACAGGTGTGTGCCTTTCTAAATTTTTTATTCAATCCATTTTAGAATAAGGCTGTAACGTAACAACATGTGGAAAATGGAAGGGGTCTGAATACTTTCCAAATGGACTGGAGATAGAGGCCTTCTGACACAAGATTTTGAGCATAGTCACAGATCATTATAAGAGAGCTATCTATAGGGTCAATAAAAATGTATCAGCTTAAACTCCCCCAATCTTAACCCCACAAAACTGACTGAAGGTCAGTGTCAAGGGGCAACTTCCTCCTCCGGGTCCACCACAAGGCCACAATCCTGTTAGTGTAGGCAGCGACAGAAGCAAAGGAATAACAGCTACAAAGTAATGTTCTGACAGCTCACACATTGCCCTGCAACACTAACTTAAGCCATGCCGGTTCCCTTCCTCTCTCTCTCTGTAAGCCTCTATGGGAAAATGATTACTGTGCATTGCCGTGACATTTCATTTCCCATCTGAATATGTGAGGTTTTCAGCTTCCATTATACTGGGATCTTGTAGTTTTTCACCACAATTATCAACACAATGCTTAACCTTACTGGTTGTAGACTTCAGCCGAGGCTCCTTTCCAGAGAAAAGATTTCCTGAGCTGCACCGCTGCAGTATAGAGACATAATTTATAACAGATCTGTCTCTGTCTCTGCAACACATTGATCCAGCTGAGGTATAAATCACAACAACACTGCTCAGATGGAGTTAGTGTCGGAGATGTTATTTTTTCCGCACACAACTTTCAACAAGTTTAGTAGAGAAAAGTTCAGGATGTCAACATAGCCTTCACATGTTGGAAGTGTGACTGCAAAGTATTTTATCAGTCAGTTTTATCTGTGTTAGACTCTACTTTCCTCTGTTGTCAGTGCTGGGGCTGTGTGTGACCTGCCAGGTGTGTGTGTGTGTGTGTGTGTGTGTGTGTGTGTGTGTGTGTGTGTGTGTGTGTGTGTGGTGGATCAGTAGGCCTCCACTCCTATTAGCTCTTCAGCCTTACAGAGAGTGAGTGACTGAGTGAGTGCCGGACAGGGGCTGTAGTGATGGATAGGACCAATGTCCCACCGCTGATCCTATATGACAACATCACTCACTCTACAGGAGACTTATTGAACCCTGAGTTAATATCAGACACACACACACACAAACAGAGAAGCTATCTGAAGAGACACATGGCAGGAATCTTGGTGTGACATTTCAGGGAAGGAGTGTTGTGGTGTAACAAGCATCGGCCTGCCGCTTATTTGGTCCAGTCTTGAGAGACCTCTCATGTGTTAGAAACACACACACACTGGCTGGTTCTCAAGGACGAACTGGAGGTGTATCAGACACAGGAGCTTGGAGAGCTTTTTATCATGCATCAGCTCTCTCTGTCTGTCTCTCTGTCTCTGTCTCTGTCTCTGTCTCTCTCTCTCTCTCTCTCTCTCTCTCTCTCTCTCTCGCTCTCTCTCTGTCTCTCTGTATCTCTCTTTCTTTCTGTCTCTCTCTCTCTCTCTGTATCTCTCTTTCTTTCTCTGTCTCTCTCTCTCTCTCTCTCTCTCTGTCTCTCTGTATCTCTCTCTCTCTCTCTCTCTCTCTCTCTCAGAGGAAACAAAATGTTGGCATTCTGAAGCAGATATGATTTTAGTGTGAGAGTATTTGCAGATGGGAATGTGTGCGCACCCATGCATTAAATGTGTATGATCTTAAATGAGAAGATATTGCTTCTTTGTTGTTATCGTAAACATTAGATGATGTATCTAATGTGTATTATATCTCTGCATATGTATTGGAGGTCTCTTTGAATGCTTACAGTATGCAAATGTCTCTCTTCATCGAGCTGTTATTAGTCTTACAGTCTCCAGTTGAAAGGGATTGAGCTCAATTAACAAGACAAGAATAAAACTACAGTTTATCCACCAGTCTACACACACACACACACACACACACACACACACACAGTCCAAATGAAAACCTCAGTTAATGTTGTGGTTTAGGTGTTCATACATCTCCATAGCACTCAACTGAATCACCAACTGACAGTTCCAGTGTTAGAGATTCAACTGTAGGGATCTTCTTCAGTTCTATTTCTTTAACTTGTACTTCTAGGTCCTCCGTAAACAACAGTCATGAATCTATCCTACCCCTCCCTGAGGCTCAACCAGCTCACCTCTCATCCTCTATCCCTCACTTCAAACCACTTACATCATCCAGAACATCCCAAACAACCATATGTTCTCTCATGTTTTCTCCCTCTCAACTCTCTAAACTTGTAATTGAGGACAAATGCAGAGAGTCTCATGCTGTTAATTAGGCCTGTGTGGGAGGGGTTTACCCAGCACCTAGAGATCCACAGTGTGTTATCTTCATCTGATAATCTAAAGAATATATTATGCAGATTACTGTCAGCAAGCTGTACGCTGCACCAAGTTTGCGATGTGAACTCTCTGTGACTTCTGCCTCTTTCTTTCTTTCCCACTGTTACTTCAAAGACTACAGTGATCAAAGACGGGAGAAAAAAGTATCCCCTGAGGTACGGCGGCGCTCGCAAACACGTCCTCCGTCACACCGAGCTGCTCTGCGCCGCGCTGCGTTCACTGAACAAAGGCAGCGCAGGTTCTGACGCGTTTTATATTTTACCAACATAAGTCCTGTCAGTCGCGAAACATTTCAATTGATTGTTTTGGGTTGTTTCTATTTTGAAATGTAAGCCGTGACACTGAATAAGTCATTAAAGAAGACTCTGTGTGTGTGTGTGTGTGTGTGTGTGTGTGGTGTGTGTGTGTCTCTCTCTGGCCTAGATAACACAGATCACAGGTCTGTATGAACGAAGACCTAGGTTGTCATAAATTAAAGAGTGCCTAGAGGACGAGAGGGAGAAAGACAGCAATTTGTGTCACCCCATATGAGATTTAACACAATGACGGCCAACGCAGGGTTTGATGACAGGCCTCGTATATGATGTCTATATCCTGCTCAGTGACAGGTCTGGAGAAAACACTGGAGATAATAGCTTGTTTTGTCCCTCAGCATTAGACATACTGCTTTTACACCCTCATGTCCAATCATGTAAATACTCACATAGCCTAATGTGATATCCCTGTTTTAGAAGCAGACTTTAACATGCGATTCCAATTCATGCTGGGATTTTAGGCTGGACTGGAGTAAACTGGCCTGGTTAAGCATCTTTTTCAATTCCCTGACAGCCGTGACATCAACACAATGCTTAACCTTACTGGTTGTAGACTTCAGCCGAGGCTCCTTTCCAGAGAAAAGATTTCCTGAGCTGCACCGCTGCAGTATAGAGACATAATTTATAACAGATCTGTCTCTTAACCCTCTCAAGTCTACCCTCTTTCCTCTCACTGGTCAGCACCATCCTTCCGGCTCTCCCTTCATCGCTACCTCTCTCCCTCCTTCCCCCGCTATACCTTATTCTGTCCATCCTGTTCTCCATCCATCCCTCCAGTCCTCTAGTTGGCTGGTAGCTGAGCAGTGTGAGAGACAGTGAGCAAAGGACAGAGTTTAACTAGCAGTAGGGGTCCCTCAATCTGACTGTCCAGCCTTCTCTGCCTGGACAAGCACGTTAGTTACGCTGGCGCACACACACACACACACACACGCACACGGCATCCTGTGGCTAGCTCTAATTCAGCAGCTCAGTGCAGTAACAGATAGCAGTAAGTGGGTCAGTTAAACAGAAGGTGTGGTGTCAGAAAGCCCTCCCCTACAGGGTCGATTTACTGTGAACTCTGACTGACCCTTCTGAAGCAGCGCTGCACAATGGTTCTAATTCAGTTTGGCCGAAACCGTGTGAATTATGCTGGCAACTGTATTGATATGGGTGAGAGAGTGTTGGGCTGGGGTGGGTATGTACGGCATGTTGGATAACATTGCCAGCTATAATTTTAGTCGGACATTGGTTTAACTGTACAGTGAAGCAGGGCTCATAGTACTAAGATTAAAAATTATTGTTGTTTGAATTTCACATTTCCCCAAACTCTTAATCTGTTCCATAGCAAGGCCAATCAGCAGAATGAGAGAATAGTGTCAGAGGTAGGAGAGTTTAAACTCTTATTAGTCTGTTTAACAGAAACTCTGTGCTGTATTTTACACCCTTGAGGCGTGTTCGGCTGGCGGCTAGCTGCAGTCGGCAAGGTGAACTGAACGAGTGAGTTCGCGTACTCCCGTAACAGATTTGCTTGATAAATTGAAAAAAATACCTTAAGTAAATAGTACTGTTTGTCCATTTTGAGATGCTGTAGCCTACATCTACTCTGTCACCACACATCTACTCTAATATCACCACACATCTACTCTAATATCACCACACATCTACTCTAATATCACCACACATCTACTCTAATATCACCACACATCTACTCTAATATCACCACACATCTACTCTAATATCACCACACATCTACTCTAATATCACCACACATCTACTCTAATATCACCACACATCAGAGGAAATGTGGAGGAGTGTGCATGTGTGACAGATTTAAAGAGACAAAGAAGAGTTTTATTTCTGTGTGATTGTGCTGTCTGTGTGTTTTATTATTCCTCACAGCTGTGGTTATTAGCTAGCACATCCCAGGCTTTCCATTCAACTGATATATGGTCATTGACCAGACAGAGGGGGGGGGGGGCGACATACAGGCTGATTGATTGAAGGCATTTAATTCGGCATTGATCTGACTGTACATCTCCAAAGCTATTTAAAGTGTCATTATTCAGAGCTGTGACCAAGTGTCTCTCCCCTCTCTCTCACTCGCTCCCTTCCTCTCTCCCTTGGTGTCTCACCCCTCAGTCACCCTATGAGACCCTGGTATGAATAATGTAGCATTAAGGGACGTGATTAGCTCCATGTGTGTGTGGACAGGGTGTTAGGGGCCCGGTGGTGTTGGCCCCTGGCCTCAATACCAGACAACCGTCTGTCTGCTGTCACACACACACACACACACACACACACACACACACACACCTGACAGAGTCACAGACCAGACCCTGCGGAACTGTCTTGTTCTCTCTCTCTCCATCCCTCTCTCTTCCTCTCTCTCTCGCCCTCACTCTCCCCCTGTCCCTCTCTACTGTCTCTTTGTCTCTTTCTCTCTGTCTCTCTCTCTGTCTCTCTCTCTCTCACACCACACACACACACACACACACACACACATAGACATAGAGGCCTCTCATCTAGTTACTATGATGAAAGGGTAATTTGAAAGGGTTAATTTTATTTTTTGTGTGTGTGTGTGTGTGTGTGTGTGTGTGTGTGTGTGTGTGTGTGTGTGTGTCGGCTCACTGGTGAGGTCTTGATTTAGCTCTATTTCTTAAGCAGAGTGAAGGTTTATTTTTCAGATATGTCATGAATGAATCAGTAGAGGATGGTTAACCTCATCATTACACCATAGAGGTCAATACTGACACTAATACAGTTGCTAGTAAAATTCCTCTCCTTGTCTCTCTCTCTCTTTATCATCTCATTTAAGTGCTGTTCTTTTTAAAAACTTTGTTCAGTAACATTTAAAGAAAAAAGAGGGCAGTTAGATGTTCTCACATACAGCATCCCAGTCTACACTCTTACAAAAAAGGGTTCCAAAGGGGTTCTTCGGCTGTCTCCTCTGTGGAAAGAGTTCTACATGGAACACCAAAGGGTTCCCCTATGGAGACAGCCGAATAACCCTTTTAGGTTCTAGATAGCACCTTTCTAAGAGTGTAGGGAGGGGAGATTTGAACAGCATCCATCTTCTAGCCTGTCTGGTTTGTCTGTGTGATACCAGTCTGATAGTGATGTCAGCGAGAGCTGATGTTTTACAGAAGGAATCTATTACAGTATCGACCAGACGGGTTCTTAGGCGGCAATGAGAATTCCTCATCTCTCTCTCTTCTCTCCTGGATATGGAGAGAGGGATGAGGTGATGGGTGGAGGAGGAATAGAGGAAGGATAGGACGGGAGTCTGATGTGATGGAGTCGATGGAGGGAAACACACTGGGGAGATATGCTAGAGAGCTATAGGAGGTTCTGCTTTACAGTCGGGTCTATAGTGGTCTTATAGGAGAGTGGACAGGGAAAGCATGAGTGGGAGGATTTATATGGAACACTCTCGGCAGGTGTGTGTATATGTGTATGCGTGCGTCCGAGCGTGTGTGCGTGCGTGTGTGCAAGCTTGCGTCCTTCCTCTCTTCTCTCCTTCTCTCTGTCCTCCTTCCCTCCTCTCTTGTCACTGTTTGTTCCTCTCCTCTCTGGCATTTCTCTTCCCTCCCAGCCACGCCTGCTAATTGGCTGGCCTGTCGGAGGAGCTTGACAAGTTCTTACTGTCCCTCTCGTTTACTCTCCGCTTCAATCTGCTTCATTAAAAAGTTTATAAAACAACTTTGTTTGGAGATGAGCCATTTCACATAAACTACCTCAACTGTGATGCTGTGTGTGTTTGTTTGTTCATCCTCTCTGATGTATGAGTGAGTGTGTTCCCATTCCAGTTTGGTGCAGCTTTAAAACAAGAGGTGTTTTTCTTCATCTCTATGTGGACATGAGAGCCACTGACAGCTACAGACACATCACAGACTGACTGAAGCTGAAGCTTTTACTACTGACTCAGCAAGAAGAAAGTTCTGATGATATAAAACTTCTGTTTCTCCTGTCATAACTTTTTGGAGAACTTGCAGAATGCTTTGTTGGCCAATGAAAGTGTGCTTTGTGTTTTTATGCTAGTATCAGGTGTGTTTATCTCTGTAGTTGAAGTTCATTCCAGCAGCCAGTACTAGTACATCCTCTCCAAGCTGAGTGGATCCCATTCCATCCCACCCCATCACCCTTCATCACATCCCACCCATGACATCTCATCACATCCCACCCATCACATGTCATCACATCCCACCCATCACTTCTCATTACATCCCATCCATCACATCTCATCACATCCCACCCATCACATGTCATCACATCCCACCCATCACATCTCATCACATCCCACCCATCACATGTCATCACATCCCACCCATCACATCTCATTACATCCTCACATCTCATCACATCCCACCCATCACATCTCATTACATCCCATCCATCACATCTCATCACATCCCACCCATCCATCACATCCCACCCATCACATCTCATCACATCCCACCCATCACATCTTATCACATCCCACCCATCACATCCCACCCATCACATCTCATTACATCCCACCCATCACATCTCATCACATACCACCCATCACATCTCATCCCACCCCATCACATCCCATCACATCCCACCCCATCCCATCTCATCACATCCCACCCCATCTCATCCCATCTCATCACATCCCACCCCATCACATCTCATCCATCACATCTCATCCCATCACATCCCATCACATCTCATCCCACCCCATCACATCCCATCACATCCCACCCATCACATCCTACCCCATCTCATCCCATCCCACCCCATCACATCCCATCACATCTCATCACATCCCACCCATCACATCTCATTCCACCCCATCACATCCCATCTCACCCATCACATCACATCCCATCACATCTCATCCCACCCATCACACCTCATCACATCCCACCCCATCACATCCCACCCCATCACATCCCATCTCACCCATCACATCCCACCCCATCACATCTCATCCCACCCATCACACCTCATCACATCCCACCCCATCACATCCCACCCCATCACATCCCACTCCATCACATCCCACCCCATCACATCCCACCCCATCACATCCCACTCCATCACATCCCACCCCATCACATCCCACTCCATCACATCTCATCACATCCCACCCCATCCCACCCCATCACATCTCATCCCACCCCATCACATCACATCCCACTCCATCACATCTCATCCCACCCCATCACATCTCATCCCACCCCATCCCACCCCATCACATCCCTCTCCATCACATCTCATCTCACCCCATCACATATCATTCCACCCCATCACATCCCACCACATCCCACCCATCACATCCCACCCCATCACATCCCACTTCATCATATCTCATCCCACCCCATCACATCTCATCCCACCCCATCACATCCCACTTCATCACATCACATCCCACCCATCACATCCCACCCATCACAACCCACCCCATCACATCCCACCACATCACATCTCATCCCACCACATCACATCACATCCCACACCATCACATCTCATCCCACACCATCACATCTCATCCAACCCCATCACATCCCACCCCATCACATCACATCTCATCCCATCACATCTCATCCCACCCCACCCCATCACATCCCACTCCACCCCATCACATCCCATCCCCATCACATCCCACCACATCACATCTCATCCCACCCATCACATCTCATCTCACCCCATAATATCCCACCCCATCACACCCCACCACATCCCACCCCATCACATCACACCCCACCACATCCCATCACACCCCACCCCACCACATCCCACCTCACACACTGGGTGTGTGTCTGTTACTCCTACATAGAAAGTCCTATAGTATAGGAGGCCTGAACCACACAACCACCACCTGTCTGTTGTCATGTGTGAAACAGGGGAGGGCAGGGTAACTAGTGTGAGATTTAATGAAGCTGCCATCTAGCTAATTAATAACTTTCTCTGCTCAGTCATTAACAAGCTTTTTTGGGGGGAGAGGAACTCAAATTGCCTGAGTTTTCATTTTGCTCTGGCAGTGCAGGTGTGTGTGTGCATGGTGCTGTCATTCTATGGTAATGATTTCAACCCCTATTATCACCCCTCTCTCCGTCCCTCTCTCCATCCCTCTCTCCTTATCTCTCGCTCCTCTTCAAGCAACAAGCTCTCGCAGAATCTGACGTTTTTCCATTTACGGCAGATTTTGAAGGTTAAGTGTAGTTATTCATTCTGAATGGTTAAGTTAAGGGTTAGGTTTGAGAAGGTAGATTATGTGTGCCAAGCATTGGGATTGAACATGCAACCCTTACGCCTATCCGCCATCCCTGTCCACAACGCCCAAGCAAAACCCAAGCCCACGTGATGGTAATAGTGCTCACTGTTGCCCCTAGTAGCCGGTTTTGAGGTCATCTCCCGACGTCCTGCTTATCTGGACGGACGTTGAATTTCGCAGTGGATCTTGAGTGACCTGGCTGCGTCAAGGCCTTCTCTGCCAACCAGGCATGTAAAATCTCTCTTATTCTCTCCCCTTCTCCCCTCCGTGCCCCAGACAATCTTCCTATGACAGAGTATGATAGACAGGCCTCTTACTGAGGGGCATTTAGTGGCGACAAGCCAAATTGCACACCCCACCTGTGTGTGTGTGTTTGTTTGTGTGTGTGTGTGTGTCCAGCTGTGATGGTGACACCTGTAATTTGGGAGCTGGCGGTCAACATGATTAAAGAGCCACAGGAAACCTTCACACACCCAGTTCATGTGGCACAGACAGGACTCTACTGACACACAATGTAGTTCCACACAGAGTCTGAAGAAAGACCTTGGATAGGATGTTAACACACAGACTAGTGTTGTCGCCATACCAGGATTTTGACTTAGATACCGATACCAGGTACTGTTGTCACGATACCAACATTTTACACAATATGATACCAAGCCAAGTATCACGATACTGAGTACTATGGTGGGAAAACACTTGTTCCTGTTTTCTAAACAATCTAAATACCTGAAACTGAAATTCACACTTCTACTCAATACAACACGTTAAATTTAACTGCACACTGTTCGCTGTATAATAGAATGCTGCATAGAATGTCTGATTTGCTCATATTTGCAAAGGCCTGTGATTTAGCTGGAGGAATGGGAGGAAGGAGTGTACATGCATAATGATCTGCATGTCATTGTGTCAGGAGAAAACACTGCATGAAACCTTCTTTAATCTTCAGTTTACAGACACACACACTCTCTCTGTCTCCCTCATTCTCATAAACACCCCCCCACTCTCTCTCCCACAAACACACATACAGCTTTTAAAACGTTAGGCACCAAACAGAATTTTAAGGAGCACCAGAAAAGGCCTATTTGAAAATAACCTTTTGAAGCACATCTCATGAGAAGCAGATTTTTTTCCTTTCTTCCTGTGCCAATCAAATGTCAAGTTACCAGGTTGTTAGCTAGCTAGGTAACATGACTGATAAATAGCGACCCGAGATTAGTATTATTTTTTTAATTTGTAAAAAAAAAAAAAACTTTTCTCCCCAATTTCGTGGTATCCAATTGTTAGTAGTCTCATCGCTACAGCTCCCGTACGGGCTCGGGAGAGGTAAGGTCGAAAGCCATGCGTCCTCCGAAACACAACCCAACCAAGCCACACTGCTTCTTAACACAGCGCGCATCCAACCCGGAAGCCAACCGCACCAGTGTGTTGGAGGAAACACCATGCACCTGGCAACCTTGGTTAGCGTGCACTGCACCCGGCCCGCCACAGGAGTCACTAGTGCGCGATGAAACAAGGATATCCCTACTGGCCAAACCCTCCCTAACCCAGACAACGCTAGGCCAAATGTGCATCCAATTGTGCAACCGGGAGGCCCCACGAACCCAGAGTCTCTGGTGGCACAGCTAGCGCTGCGATGCAGTGCCCTAGACCACTGCGCCACCCGGGAGGCCTTCAAGATTAGTTTTAAACGGCCGTGACATGGTTTGTGAAAGTATATAAAACGTTTGCAAATCCCAATAAAAAGTTAGCTCTGATAATATTGATTTAACTGTTTAGGCTAGAGACTAGACCTCTGGTAATATGGGTCATATTGTTTTAACTGTTTAGGCTAGAGACTAGACCTCTGGTAATATGGGTCATATTGTTTTAACTGTTTAGGCTAGACACTAGACCTCTGGTAATATGGGTCATATTGTTTTAACTGTTTAGGCTAGAGACTAGACCTCTGGTAATATGGGTCATATTGTTTTAACTGTTTAGGCTAGAGACTAGACCTCTGGTAATATGGGTCATATTGTTTTAACTGTTTAGGCTAGACACTAGACCTCTGGTAATATGGGTCTATTTAACTGTTTAGGCTAGAGACTAGACCTCTGGTAATATGGGTCATATTGTTTTAACTGTTTAGGCTAGACACTAGACCTCTGGTAATATGGGTCATATTGTTTTAACTGTTTAGGCTAGAGACTAGACCTCTGGTAATATGGGTCATATTGTTTTAACTGTTTAGACACTAGACCTCTGGTAATATGGGTCATAGACAGGCTAGACCTCTGGTAATATGGGTCATATTGTTTTAACTGTTTAGGCTAGAGACTAGACCTCTGGTAATATGGGTCATATTGTTTTAACTGTTTAGGCTAGAGACTAGACCTCTGGTAATATGGGTCATATTGTTTTAACTGTTTAGGCTAGAGACTAGACCTCTGGTAATATGGGTCATATTGTTTTAACTGTTTAGGCTAGAGACTAGACCTCTGGTAATATGGGTCATATTGTTTTAACTGTTTAGGCTAGAGACTAGACCTCTGGTAATATGGGTCATATTGTTTTAACTGTTTAGGCTAGAGACTAGACCTCTGGTAATATGGGTCATATTGTTTTAACTGTTTAGGCTAGAGACTAGACCTCTGGTAATATGGGTCATATTGTTTTAACTGTTTAGGCTAGAGACTAGACCTCTGGTAATATGGGTCATATTGTTTTAACTGTTTAGGCTAGAGACTAGACCTCTGGTAATATGGGTCATATTGTTTTAACTGTTTAGGCTAGAGACTAGACCTCTGGTAATATGGGTCATATTGTTTTAACTGTTTAGGCTAGAGACTAGACCTCTGGTAATATGGGTCATATTGTTTTAACTGTTTAGGCTAGAGACTAGACCTCTGGTAATATGGGTCATATTGTTTTAACTGTTTAGGCTAGAGACTAGACCTCTGGTAATATGGGTCATATTGTTTTAACTGTTTAGGCTAGAGACTAGACCTCTGGTAATATGGGTCATATTGTTTTAACTGTTTAGGCTAGAGACTAGACCTCTGTAATATGGGTCATATTGTTTTAACTGTTTAGGCTAGAGACTAGACCTCTGGTAATATGGGTCATATTGTTTTAACTGTTTAGGCTAGAGACTAGACCTCTGTAATATGGGTCATATTGTTTTAACTGTTTAGGCTAGAGACTAGACCTCTGGTAATATGGGTCATATTGTTTTAACTGTTTAGGCTAGAGACTAGACCTCTGGTAATATGGGTCATATTGTTTTAACTGTTTAGGCTAGAGACAAGCAGTTTTCTTTGCTGTAAAGCTGAAATCATGCCTGTCGCGAAGCGGTGCTCCATTTTCCCTCTGACACTGAGGATGCATGAAAGTGAACTTGCAAAGTCTACTCTGACTGGTCTGTGCTCTTGGTTACAAGAGGCAATGAAATTATACAATGTATCAACATTCCTCGCTTTGCGCGCTGCTCCAATGTGACCAATGTACAAATCACTGCTAAATGACATTAAGAAAACAACTGACAGAGGAATAGATGTGCATGAGGAGCGGATGGAGAGAAGCAGGTAAGTGAGGGCTGGTATGGGATACGGTTGGCTGATTTACAGCTGCCACACCTGATATGTGCTTAGTTAAATAAAGGGGAAATACAAATAAATACATGAAAGTGAAGTGGATATTATTGGACTAGTGCATACAAGAGACTAGTGGCTGTTGCTTGAATTTATAGATAAAACTGACTTTATAAACATTTTATAAAAGGAGCCAGCGGGTTCTTTATATCGGTAGGGCTGGAATATGTGATAGTATCATATGAAACGGTACTACTGTATATTAAAATGTTGGTATCATAAGTATCATGACGTTTTGGTACTGTGATATTACTGTGATACCGGTACACAGTGCAACACTAATACCAGGTTAAGTGTATTACTCAATACCATTACTATACTCAATACCAAAATGATACCAAAATGATACCACAGCAAAAAGTCACAGAATGGTACTTGATCCAAACCAGATAAACTCAGCTACTACGCTCTTCAATCATTGGGCATCTTTTGAGTTCGTTTACATTCTGTTTTTACATCAACATTTTTCAGAGACAGCCCATGTATGCATGAATGAATTAATTCTACAATCATACAATCAATTTCACTTTGTTTATAGAAATCTAACTACAACATTTAATGGGAATAGTTTATTTGAATAGTACATCTCTATTGATAAACTGGGTAAATCAAGATGTATTCTAGGCCTATTCACACTACAGGTGAATGCATATTCAATAGGAGTTTGTGCATGCATTGAGTTATTGAGCTTGTTTTGGCCGATTTCATGGGGCTACAGAAGACAAACAATCTGTTTCTCTTCCATTTGTGACTTATTTTATTGTACTGATCAGCTACATTTGCATAGAAATATCTTATTTTATAAAAGTGTGCGCTGTCTCTTTAACCAGTAATGACATTCATGAGGCAAGAGGTGGGCAGCCTGTTGAAGCAGTGATGCCAATTTAGCAATTTTGTTGTTAGATTTAGCAACTTTTTAGACTACAGCACCGAGCAACAAATTTAGCTACTTTTAAAAATGTATTTGGAACTTTTAGCAACTTTTGAAAAGTGACTCAAATGCTAAAATGCAGCATTTTCCCTCTAAATGACACAAAAACCATTTTCTCTGTGACACGCGGTCACAACACACGCGCCTGGCTGCAAAAGTGCATTGTGAGTGACGTCAGCAGCAGGCGCTCAACACGTGCACCAGCAGCAGCAGGCCAGCAGCAATTTCAACAAATTGCAAATCATTGTTGGCTGACTGCAGCAGAAGTACGGGTTCGACGAGCCAAACCCAATGAATATAGTTGGTCAAGAATGTTTGATCTTGAACAGAACTTACAACATTAAACAACATGTCTCAATCAAAATTTTACAGCCAGAAGTACAGAAAAAGAGTGGGACTCTGTACCTGAACAAGTGTCAAATCATATTTTTTGCCGAGATGGCCAGTCAATTTGAGTAACGTTATTGTGTATTCTATTGTGTATGACGCAGTTTTATGTTATCACGCAATGACATCCCAACGTCATTTAGCAACTTTTAGCAACAAATCAACCTGCCTCTAGCAACTTACCCTGACAATTAGTTGGCAACAATGTGTTAAAGCCCTATTGACACACACAGTCAGTTCTCTGAGGCAATAGATACTTTTTGGGAGAGACATGAGAGGGAGACCGATTTTAAGTAAATGAATAATGTTTTGGTAGCAATCAGCTTTGAAATCAGTATATTTTGCTTTATGGTTTGCAAACAAAGTACTAGGGTGGTGCATTGATGTTAGCTTTAGCTATTAGCTTTAGCTGTCAGCTAGCAAGGACATTTACCATTAGCTTCCAGCTTTGTAGACTATCTTCTTCCATTGTAAAGTGTTCTAGCCTGTATGGACATTGTTTTGCGGACAGTAATTAACAGTCTCAACATTTCTACAGGCCGTGTCACATTATTCATGTGTGTTAACTTGTGTGCAGCATGAGTTGGGAGCTAACATGATGCAGCCCAGACTCCTAGCGCAGCCTAGCAATGAGTAAGTGGAGCAGACACCGTGCACACTATAGTAAGGGGTCGGCTGTATTGATAGACAGGCTTGATCCGTGAGACATATCTGACAGAAGTAAGAAAAGTAACACAAATTCTAGTAACAAACTGTTTTTCATGTTCCAGTATCGAATAAATATCAAAGTTGACACAGACGCACACACATTCCTATTAGGTTCAATCTGATTTAATTCCTACGCCACCGTTCGTTCTTATCACACCCTATAAAAACAACGTATTAAAGCGGAATGAATATATTATTGAAGGATTTGGAAATGTAGCACCCATCAGCTCCTTTCCCCATAAGCGGTAATTGATATTTGAGGGTTGTTTTGCACCGAGCCTTTCTGAAATGAGTTTTACAGTGTACTGAAAAGAGCTGAGGCGGTTGAAATAGAATAGGCTGTGTGTTGGTGCATTAGAGAATGCGATTACCCAGACACGTAATGGACCAGTTATTAAACACTATTACACACTATACATCAGAGCTGCCTCTCAGGCACACACACCATACAGGATACTGTACTGCAGAGTGAGTGAGTGTGCGTGCTTGCATTCGTGCATGCGTTTTTGTTTCAGAAACAGAACAAAAGCTACTGTAAGCCAAGACGCAGGATTGAAAATTAGATGGGGAAATTAGACGCCCAATTGACGTTAATGTAAATGACGTAGCCGTAAATATGATGATCCCACGCGCATGTACTTTCTCTGTATTACATGATGTGTTAAGGTGACGTGTTTCATCTTAACGGTGTGGTAGACCTTGTGTTACATGGACTGACATTTTGTACCACTGACATTTGTCTACATCAGCTCCTTAAGTTGATTGTATTACCTCTCTAACACCAGCTTAATATGGTAAAGATGACTTTTAACAGTCTGCATGTTTTGTGTGTGTTTTGTGTTTTAGTTTATTAGGTACACCGCCCTGTTAACGAGTCACGTGGCCGTGGCTTGCTATATAAAGCAGGCAGACTGGCATTGAGGCATTCAGTTACTGTTCGATGGAACGTTACAATGGGCAAAACAAGTGACCTAAGAGACTTTGAGCGTGGTATGATCATCGGTGCTAGATGCACCAGTTCCAGTATCTCAGAACAGGCCGGCCTCCTGGGCTTTTCACACACGACATTGTCTAGAGTTTACTGAGAATGGTGCGACAAACAAAAAACATCCAGTCAGCCGCAGTCCTGTGGGCAAAAACAGCTGGTTTCTCGGCAGGATAGAACAGCAGCCTCTAGTAAGACAAGGGGTGGCGGTCTATGTATATTTGTAAACCACAGCTGGTGCACAAAATCTAAGGAAGTCTTGAGGTTTTGCTCACCTGAGGTAGAGTATCTCATGATAAGCTGTAGACCACACTATTTACTAAGATAATTTTTATCTATATTCTTCTTAGCTGTCTATTTACCACCACAAACCAATGCTGGCACTAAGACCACACTGAATGAACTGTATTCCGCCATAAGCAAACAGGAAAACGCCCATCCAAGTGGCAGTGCTCCTTGTGCCAGGGGACTTTAATGCAGGGAAACATTCATCCATTTTACCTCATTTCTACCAGAATGTTTAATGTGCAACCAGAGGGAAGAAACTCTAGACTACCTCTACACCACACACAGAGATGAGTACCAAGCTCTCCCTCGCCCTCCATTTGGCAAATCTGACCATAATTATATCTTCCTGATTCCTGCTAACAAGCTAAAAACTAAAGCAGAAAGCACCAGTGACTCGGTCAATAAGAAAGTGGTCAGATGAAGCAGATGCTAAGCTACAGGATTATTTTGATAGCACAGACTATGTTCTGGGATTCTTCTGATGGCATTGAGGAGTACAGCACATCAGTCATTGGCTTAATCAATAAGTGCATCGGTGACGTTGTCCCTACAGTGACCGTACGTACATACCCCAACCAGTAACCGTGGATTACAGGCAACATCCGCACTGAGCTAAAGGGTAGAGCTGCCACCTTCAAGGAGCGGGACTCTAACCCGGGAGCATATAAGAAATTCTCAGACGACGAACCATCAAACAGGCAAAAGGTCAATACAGGACTAAGGTTGAATCGTACTACACCGGCTCCGATGCTCGTCAGATGTGGCAGGGCTTGCAAACTATTACAGACTACAAAGGGTAGTAGAGACGCAAGCTGCCCAGTGACACGAGCCTACCAGAAGAACTAAATTACTTTTATGCTCACTTCGAGGCAAGTAACACTAAAACATGCATGAGAGCATCAGCTATTCCGGACGATTGTGTGATCACGCTCTCTGTAGCCGATGTGAGTAAGACCTTTAAACAGGTCAACATTCACAAGGCCGCAGTGCCAGACGGATTACCAGGATGTGTACTCAGAGCATGCGCTGACCAACTGGCAAGTGTCTTCACTGACATTTTCTTCCTCTCCCTGTCCAAGTCTGTAATACCAACATGTTTAAAGCAGACCACCATAGTCCCTGTGCACAAGAACATTAAGGTAACCGCCCCTACAGATCCCCAGATGATGTCATCCCTAATGGCACTTTCCCACCCAGACAAAAGGAACACCTCTGTGAGAATGCTATTCATTGACTACAGCTCAGCGTTCAACACCATAGTTCCCTCAAAGCTCATCACTAACCTAAGAACCCTGGGACTAAACACCTCACTCTGCAACTGGATCCTGGACTTCTTTATGGGCTGCCCCCAGGTGGTAAGGGTAGGTAACAACACATCCGCCCCGCTGATCCTCAACACGGGGCCCCACAGGGGTGCATGCTCAGTCCCCTCCTGTACTCCCCGTTCACTCATGACTGCATGGACAGGCACGACTCCAACGTCATCAAGTTTGCCGATGACACAACAGTGGTAGGTCTGATCACTGCCAACGATAAGACAGCCTATAGGGAGGAGGTCAGAGACCTGGCAGTGTGGTGCTAGGATAACAACCTCTCCCTCAATGTGATCAATTCAAAGGAGATGATTGTGGACTGCAGAAAAAGGAGGACCGTGCACACCCCCATTCTCATCAACAGGGCTGTAGTGGAGCAGGTTGAGAGCTTCACGTTCCTTGGTGTCAAATTCACCAACAAACTATCATGGTCCAAACACACTAAGACAGTCGTGAACAGGGCACGACAAAGCCTATTCCCCCTCAGGAGACAAACATTTCAGATCCTCAAAAGGTTCTACAGCTGCACCATCGAGTGTATCCTGACTGGTTGCATCACTGCCTGGTATGGCAACTGCTCGGCCTCTGACCGCAAGGCACTAAAGAGGGTAGTGTGTACGGCCCAGTACATCTCTGGGCCCTGCCATCCAGGACCTCTATATCAAGCGGTGTCAGAGGAAGGCCCTAAAAATTGTCAGACTTCAGCCACCCTAGTCATAGACTGTTCTCTCTGCTTCCCCAGGGCAAGCGGTACCGAAGTGTCTAAGTCTAGGTCCAAAAGATTTCTTAACAGCTTCTAGCCCCAAGCCATTTGACTCCTGACCAGCTAATCAAAGGGCTACCCAGACCCCTCTTTTACGCTGCTGCTACTCTCTGTTTATTATCTATGCATAGTCACTTTAACTTGACCTACTTGTACATATTACCTCAATTACCTCGACTAACTCGACTAACCCCGCACATTGACTCTGTACCGGTACCCCCTGTATATACTCTCACTATTTTTATTTTACTGCTGCTGTTTAATTATTTGTTACTTTTATTTTCAATGTTTTATTTATCAATTTTTTTACTTAACACTTATTTTTCTTAAAACTTAAAGCATTGTTGGTTAAGGGCTTGTAAGTAAGCATTTCACTGTAAGGTCGACACCTGTTGTATTCGGGGCATCTGACAAATACAATTTGATTTGATGAGAGGTCTAAGGACAATGATGAGAATCGTGCAAGCTAACAGGCAGGCCACACACAGGCAAATAAAGGCACAGTACAGCAGTGGGGTGCAGAACGGCATCTCGGATCGCACAGCTCGTCGGTCTTTGTCACAGATGGGCTATTGCAGAAGGTTCCTGCAGCGTCATGCTGATGGCAGTCAGGATCTGGCGTAAACAGCATGAGTCCATGGCCCCGTCCTGCCTGGTGGCAATAGTACAGGCTGGTTAGCTGTGGTGTAATGGTGTGGGGAATGTTTTCTTGACACATGTTAGGTCCCTTGATACCAATTGAGCAAGGTTTCCATGCCCCAAAGAATTCAGGCTGTTTTGAAGGCAAAGGGGGGTCCGACCCGGTACTTGATGTGTGTACCTAATAAACTGTCAACTAACTGTATGTGTGTGTCTTTGCATTGGTATGTGTCATATGCGCAGGAACAGGCTGGTGCCACACACAACCAGGCAGCATGATATTGAGGAAGGGTCTGGAATGCCAGTGTGGTTTAGGGAGATGGAGTGAGGCTGTCAGTCCTGTCTGTGTGGTATGATGAGGTGTCAGATGGAGAGAGAGAGGGAGGGAGAGGGTGATGTCTGCTCTGCTCTATAATTGCTCTGTGGGTGATTGGGACAGACTGGGTTACCAGGGGGAAACCAAAAACTCCCACTGATGACTGACTGACTGGGTGGCTGACTGACTGGGTGGGTGGCTGGTTGGGAGAGTTGATGGCTGACTGACTGGGTGGGTGGGTGGCTGGTTGGGAGAGTTGATGGCTGACTGACTGGGTGGGTGGGTGCCTGGTTGGGAGAGTTGATGGCTGACTGACTGGGTGGGTGGGTGGCTGGTTGGGAGAGTTGATGGCTGACTGACTGGGTGGGTGGGTGGCTGGTTGGGAGAGTTGATGCTGACTGACTGGGTGGGTGGGTGGCTGGTTGGGAGAGTTGATGGCTGACTGACTGGGTGGGTGGGTGGCTGGTTGGGAGAGTTGATGGCTGGTTGGGAGAGTTGATGGCTGGTTGGGAGAGTTGATGGCTGGTTGGGAGAGTTGATGGCTGACTGACTGGGTGGGTGGGTGGCTGGTTGGGAGAGTTGATGGCTGGTTGGGAGAGTTGATGGCTGGTTGGGAGAGTTGATGGCTGGTTGGGAGAGTTGATGGCTGACTGACTGGGTGGGTGGGTGGCTGGTTGGGAGAGTTGATGGCTGGTTGGGAGAGTTGATGGCTGGTTGGGAGAGTTGATGGCTGGTTGGGAGAGTTGATGGCTGACTGACTGGGAGGGTGGGTGGCTGGTTGGGAGAGTTGATGGCTGACTGACTGGGAGGGTGGGTGGCTGGTTGGGAGAGTTGATGGCTGGTTGGGAGAGTTGATGGCTGGTTGGGAGAGTTGATGGCTGACTGACTGGGAGGGTGGGTGGCTGGTTGGGAGAGTTGATGGCTGACTGACTGGGAGGGTGGGTGGCTGGTTGGGAGAGTTGATGGCTGGTTGGGAGAGTTGATGGCTGACTGACTGGGTGGGTGGGTGGCTGGTTGGGAGAGTTGATGGCTGACTGACTGGGTGGGTGGGTGGCTGGTTGGGAGAGTTGATGGCTGACTGACTGGGCTGGTTGGGAGAGTTGATGGCTGGTTGGGAGAGTTGATGGCTGACTGACTGGGTGGGTGGGTGGCTGGTTGGGAGAGTTGATGGCTGGTTGGGAGAGTTGATGGCTGACTGACTGGGAGGGTGGGTGGCTGGTTGGGAGAGTTGATGGCTGACTGACTGGGTGGGTGGGTGGCTGGTTGGGAGAGTTGATGGCTGGGAGGTTTGGCTGACTGACTGGGTGGGTGGGTGGCTGGTTGGGAGAGTTGATGGCTGGTTGGGAGAGTTGATGGCTGACTGACTGGGAGGGTGGGTGGCTGGTTGGGAGAGTTGATGGCTGACTGACTGGGTGGGTGGGTGCCTGGTTGGGAGAGTTGATGGCTGGTTGGGAGAGTTGATGGCTGACTGACTGGGTGGGTGGGTGGCTGGTTGGGAGAGTTGATGGCTGGTTGGGAGAGTTGATGGCTGACTGACTGGGTGGGTGGGTGGCTGGTTGGGAGAGTTGATGGCTGACTGACTGGGTGGGTGGGTGGCTGGTTGGGAGAGTTGATGGCTGACTGACTGGGTGGGTGGGTGGCTGGTTGGGAGAGTTGATGGCTGACTGACTGGGTGGGTGGGTGGCTGGTTGGGAGAGTTGATGGCTGACTGACTGGGTGGGTGGGTGGCTGGTTGGGAGAGTTGATGGCTGACTGACTGGGTGGGTGGGTGGCTGGTTGGGAGAGTTGATGGCTGATTTCACTCACTTTGTTTCTGCTCAGTCTTTCTTCTTTCTTTCTTCATGCTTCTTCCCAGCACTTTAGTTCCTAGTCCTCCTAGATGTTATTTAGATGTGGTGAGACTAAGAGGTGTCTCATCTCTTTTACACACTGGTAGAGTAGAGCTCTGAATGTTGACACTACATCTCGCACTCCCTTCATTTTAAACACACCTCTGGAGTGAAGTTAAACACGAAGACTGGAACCTTAGAGAAATTCCCCTGAACATTTGACCAAATTCATATTCATGAGTTGTCTTGACTCATCTTTATTTACAGTGTTCATCTATTTTCCCATTCATCTGACTGTCTGTCTTTCTGAGCCTGAGGGAGAATTTTTCATAAGCACTTTCATAGGCCCAGAGAATCACATATTGATTGTGTGATTGCGTATGAATGACTGCATAGAGGCTGTTATCACAGCAACAGAGTAGGAGCATGTTTCATATGGAAACCTGTCTCCATGTACGCTGTCTGTCTATTGAGGACTTTGTTTGTAATATCCTTCAGTCACAGTTAGAAACGTTTTTTCCAACTACCCATCATTAGTGCACATAACAGGATTCAATAAAACATATAACCATTTAATTGCCTGCGTTCACGATAAATGTGCAATTCTAGCATTTAAATAGCAGTAGGAGGCAGCAGGGTGATCACTTAAGCTAGTTGCTAATGACTGTGTTGCCTGAGAATGAAATGGCTTTGGCAGAGCGGGTGGGCAGGCAGGCGGCAACACAAGCTGTTTGTGTACAGGGCTAGCCAAGGCCTGCTGTATAATTGCTTCAGCATTGTGTGATCTGGCACCAGGAAAGACCACTCCAGTTTACCTGGCCCAGCACCCATTCATCTCAATGTGCTGCAGGCAGATGGGTATTCAAATGAAGCCTGCATGGTGTGGCTGGAGGGAGGGTGGAGGTGAGGGGGTTTAATGAGGATTGGCTAGAACCAGGACTAATCCTAGCAGTCATGTGTTTATTTTGGTTTATATTCAGGTGTGACCTGGTGTGCTGTAAGAGCCAAGCTTAGCTGAGCAATAGGAACATAACAAAGTATCTGTAGCAATTGAGTGTTGCTGATGCTGAGTGTTTGCAGTGTGTTTCTCCTCAGATCAGATCATTAATGAAGAGATGTGTCCCCATTTGCTCTCATTCTCCTCTAATTACTACTGCCTGATGCTATGCTGCCTGCTAGGCTAATGAAGCATCATCCAACATGATAGAAGTTGGAGCAAACTTTCTCCCAGCTAAGCAATTTCACTCACTTTCCTCTGAGTAAGAAACTGCAATCATTTCACCACGGTGATTATACACCATACTATCAACTATTATGAGGCATCTAGATTTCCTCTTTGCAGGAAAATACTTTCATTAATTCAACGACTAATCATGAATACGACTGTTATTTTATGAGCATGCAGGTTGCTTTACTTTTGGGTGATGACCGGTGCCCGTCCACACTAGTGCATCTGATTTACATACTATTCTCACTGACTGGTATGTCAAAATGCCAATTAAAAATGACTTTATAGTCACAGTAGGTTTATCGACAGTAATCACACAACACATTTGAAATGTGTTGTCATTTTCTATTTCAGCAGCTGGGCAGAACAGCTTTAGAGGCAGCAGCGTGTTAGAGCACGTCAGTAGAGAAGTGTTAATGAAATAACACCGTCCGCTCTCACAGTACAGCAAACACAGTCGCACATACACAAACAGAGCCACACACACAGTCCACGTTCCGTTCCACATTTAGACTCTAAAAATGTCAGTCGGCGACAGTGACACTCACAGCCGTCTCATCTCTAATCTTAAATTTGTCTGTTAAATGGCATATATTATTGTATCATGAAATTCCTTTTCTCTCAACTAAAACAGAGAACACATAGTGGAAGCAAGAACAGAGAGTGAGAGTGTCTGTATAATGAAACATGTTCAATTTGGTTTAAATAATGCAAAAAACACAGTGTTGGAGAAGAAAGTAAAAGTGCAATATGTGCCATGTAAGAAAGCTAACGTTTCAGTTCCTTGCTCAGAACATGAGAACATATGAAAGCTGGTGGTTCCTTTTAACATGATTCTTCAATATTCCCAGGTAAGAAGTTTCTATACCATCTGTATTTCATATACCTTTGACTATTGGATGTTCTAATAGGCACTATAGTATTGCCAGCCTAATCTCGGGAGTTGATAGGCTTGAAGTCATAAACTGCGCTGTGCTTCAAGCATTGCGAAGAGCTGCTGGCAAACGCAGGAAAGTGCTGTTTGAATGAATGCTTATGAGCCTGCTGCTGCCTACCACCGCTCAGTCAGACTGCTCTATCAAATATCAAATCAGAGACTTAATTATAATATAATAAACACACAGAAATACGAGCCTTAGGGCATTAATATGGTCAAATCTGAAAACTATCATTTCGAAAACAAAATGTTTATTCTTTCAGTGAAATACGGAACCATTCCGTATTTTATCTAACGGATGGCATCCATAAGTCTAAATATTGCTGTTAGATTGCACAACCTTCAATGTTATGTCATGATTATATACAATTCTGGCAAATGAATTACGGTCTTTGTTAGGAAGAAATGGTCTTCACACAGTTCGCAATGAGCCCAACCTGCTGCATATACCCTGACTCTGTTGCAAGAGATGTGACACAATTTCCCTAGTTAATATTGCCTGCCAACATGAATTTCTTTTAACGAAATAATGCAGGTTTAAAAATATTTACTTGTGTATTTATTTTAAGGAAGGCATTGATGTTTATGTTTAGGTACATTGGTGCAACGATTGTGCTTTTTTCACGAATGTGCTTTTGTTAAATCATCCCCCGTTTGGGCGAAGTTGAAGTAGGCTGTGATTCAATGATAAAATAACACGCACAGCATTGATTATATGCAACGCAGGACACGCTAGATAAACTAGTAATATCATCAACCATGTGTAGTTAACTAGTGATTATGTTAAGATTGATTGTTTTTTATAAGATACGTTTAATGATAGCTAGCAACTTACCTTGGCTCCTTGCTGCACTCGCGTAACAGGTGGTCAGCCTGCCACGCAGTCTCCTCGTGGAGTGCAATGTAATCGCCATCCAAAAATGCCGATTAACGATTGTTATGGAAACTTGAAATTGGCCCTAATTAATCGCCCATGCCGAATAATCGGTCGACCTCTAGTCTGAATATCAATGACTTGTATATAACAACCTTTAAGCAGCGTGGTCGAAGCTCTTGGAGATCGTCATCAAGGCTTTATTGAAGCTTTGTTCCTCATCTCCTTTCGTTCTGCCAAAACACTGAGCTGTTCTCTGTCCTAATGGTCCTGAGAAATGTTCAACAACACCCTGGCATTCCTCAGACAGCAGCCAGAAACACTCACACTGCTGCGTTCACAGTTGCAAATGTTTCTGCATCTGCTGCTGAATGATGTGCTCTATCACCGGCAGTGCAATCTGTGGCGTGTGTTTTTAAAGATGTGATGCTCTTAAACATACATCTGATTAGTGGTATAACTTATTCATGTGATCGGAGAGTTAAGTAGAATAAAGTGCAGAGAACATGACAGTGTAAAGTGTCATCACAGTTAAGGTGATGGATTGAAACAGTGTTGCAGTAGAGTGAGGGATCTTCTCCAGTGATGAGGCCTGTCATGTTGTCGTTATCTCTGACGTTGTTTGTTGTGTTCTCCTGGCGTGGCTCAGATGTTGTTTATTTCAAAGAGAGGGTTTTTATGCTAATGAGATGTTGAGCAAAGATCCTTTCGTGTGATTTAACACAATGCAAGTGTGCGTGCGTGTGTGTGCGTGCGTGTGTGTGTGTGTGCGTGTGTGTGCGTGTGTGTGTGTGTGTGTGCGTGCGTGTGTGTGCGTGTGTGTACGTGCGTGTGTGTACGTGTGTGTGTGTACGTGTGTGTGTGTGCGTGTGTGTGTGTGTGTGTGTGTGTGTGCGTGTGTGTGTGTGTGTGTGTGTGAGCGTGTGTGTGAGCGTGTGTGTGTGTGTGTGTGTGTGCGTGCGTGATTTAAAGGGGTGTTAAAGCTCTCGATGGGCATCCATCATGTGGAAGGGAAAGTTGAGTCGAGTCACAACAACAATCTTCATAACACCTTATTAAGTATTCATGAACTTTGTTTGTGCCACTAGGAATCCAAGCACACTGCCGCATCACATCCTTCTTCCTGGGAGGTAAATGACATCCCTGTCTCCATGTTAGATAATTAACCAGCAGATAATGAAGGCTTTATGGGAGAGAGGAGAGGGGCTTCTCTGTTCTGCAGCAGTATAGGACTGCAGGAGTAGAGGGCTACCGTAGGAGACCTGAGAAGGACCATACGCTGACTTAAGTTCCTTATCTTGCACGAAAGCATATGCATACACTGTGCTATTGCACTTCAGGATTATATATTTGATTTGAATTCTGACCTTAAAATAATATTGATGATAGCATCCAAGTAATGGTTGTGGCAATTTCCATCTATTCAGTCTGTCGGCCAGAGATCTCTGTCCTGGACATCCTAATCTCAGTCCGCGGTGTGCTTTGTTTGTCCGTGTGCCAGCCCAGGCTATTGTCTCCCTGTCTCTGGCTGGTCGGCCCATAAAAGCCCTGTTTTACTGTCTATCTCTGGCTTTGTTGCGCTGGGTTGTGTGGGTTACTGTCTGAGGATGATTTAGTGTAGAACTGCACTCTCTGTCTCTCTCTCTGCATCTCTGTCTCTCAATTCAATTTCATCTTAAGGACTTTATTGGCATGGGAAACATACAGTTGAAGTCAGAAGTTTACATACATTTAGGTTGGAGTCAATTAAACTTGTTTTTCAACCACTCCACAAATGTCTTGTTAACAAACTACAGTTTTGGCAAGTCTGTTGGGACATCTACTTTTTGCAGGATACAAATAATTTTTACAACAATTGTTTACAGACAGATTATTTCACTTATAATTCACAGTATCACAATTCCAGTGGGTCAGAAGTTGTTTACATACACTAAGTTGACTGTGCCTTTAATCAGCTTAGAACATTCCAGAAAAGGATGTCATGGCTTTAGAAGCTTTTGATAGGCTAAGGAAGAAGCCACTGCTCCAAAACCGCCATTAAAAAAAAGCCAGACTACAGTCGCAGCCGGCTGCGACCGGGAGGTCCATGGGGCGACGCACTGTTGGCTTAACATCGTCCGGGTTAGGCAGGGTTTGGCCAGTAGGGATATCCTTGTCTCATCGTGCACCAGCGACTCCTGTGGCGGGCCGGGCGCAGTGCGCACTAACCAAGGTAGCCAGGTGCACGGTGTTTCCTCCGACACGCTGTGTTAAGAAGCAATGCTGCTTGGTTGGGTTGTGTTTCGAAGGACGCATGGATTTCGACCTTCGTCTCTCCCGAGCCCGTACCGGAGTTGTAGCGATGAGACAAGATAGTAATTACTAACAATTGGATACCACGAAATTGGGGAGAAAAGGGGGGTAATTTTTTTTTGAAAAGCCAGACTACGGTTTGCAACTGCACATGAGGACAAAGATCGTACTTTTTGGAGAAATGTCCTCTGGTCTAATGAAACAAAATAGAACTGTTGTCCATAATGACCATCGTTATGTTTGGTAGAAAAAGGGGGAAGCTTGCAAGCTGAAGAACACCATCCCAACCGTGAAGCACAGGGGTGGCAGCATCATGTTGTGGGGGTGCTTTGCTGCAGGAGGGAGGGACTGGTGCACTTCACACAATTGATGGCATCACGAGGAAAGAAAATTATGTGGGTATATTGAAGCAACAACTCAAGACATCAGTCAGGAAGTTAAAGCTTGGTGGCAAATGGGTCTTCTAAATGGACAATGACCCCAAGCATACTTCCAAAGTTGTGGCAAAATGGCTTAAGGACAACAAAGTCATGCTATTGGAGTGGCCATCACAAAGCTCTGACTTCAATCCTATAGAACATTTGTGGGCAAAACTGAAAGGTGTGTGCGAGCAAGGAGGCCTACAATGTTGACTCAGTTACACCAGCCTCTGTCAGGAGGAATGGGCCAAAATTCACCCAACTTATTGTGGAAAGCTTGTGGAAGGCTACCCGAAACGTTTGACCCAAGTTAAACAATTTAAAGGCAATGCTACCAAATATTAATTGAGTGTATGTAAACTTCTGACCCACTGGGAATGTGATGAAAGAAATAAAAGCATAATTTTCTCTACTATTATTCTGACATTTCACATTCTTAAAGTAAAGCGGTGATCCTAAAACAAGGCATTTTTACTAGGATTGACCTAAGACAGGGAATTTTACTAGGATTAAATATCAGGAATTGTGAAAAACTGAGTTTAAATGTATTTGGCAAAGGTGTATGTAAACATCTGACTTCAACTGTACGTTAACATTGCCAAATCAAGAGAGGTTGATAATAAACAAAAGTTAAATAAACAATAAAAATTAACAGTAAACATTACGCTCATAGAAGTTCCAAAAGAATAAAGACATTACAAATGTCATATTATGTGTATGTATACAGGGTTGTAACGATGTGCAAATAGTTAAAGTACAAAAGAGAAAATAAATTAACATAAATATGGGTTGTATTTATAATGGTGTTTGTTCTTCACTGGTTGTCCTTTTCTTGTGGCAACAGGTCACAAATCTTGCTGCTGTGATGCACACTGTGGTATTTCACCCAGTAGATATGAGAGTTTATCAACATTGGGTTTGTTTTTAAAATTCTTTGTGGGTCTGTGTCATCTGAGGGAAATATGTGTCTCTAATATGGTCATACATTGGGCAGGAGGTTAGGAAGTGCAGCTCAGTTTCCACCTAATTTTGTGGGCAGTTTGCACATAGCCTGTCTTCTCTTGAGAGCCAGGTCTGCCTATGGCGGCCTTTTTCAATAGCAAGGCTATGCTCACTGAGTCTGTACATAGTCAAAGCTTTCCTTAAGTTTGGGTCAGTCACAGTGGTCAGGTATTCTGCCACTGTGTATTCTTTGTTTAGGGCCAAATAGCATTCTAGTTTGCTCAGTTTTGTTGTAAATTCTTTCCAATGTGTCAAGTAATTATCTTTTAGTTTTCTCATGATTTGGTTGGGTCTAATTGTGTTGCTACCCTGGGGCTCTGTGTGGTCTGTTTGTGTTTGTGAACAGAGCCCCAGGACCAGCTTGCTTAGGGGACTCTTCTCCAGGACTCTCTTTCTCTGCCTCTCTCCCTTGGTCTCTCTCTCTCCCTGGGATTCTCTGCTGTAAAAGATGTCTGCTGATAGGTTTACTGCTCTGTTAGTTCATTTGGCCAAAGACTGTTTCTCCCCAGCAATAAACATTTCTCTGCGGAGTAGCGAGCTGCGCTGACCTCTGTAAGGTCCATAAAACCACAGTCGGATCTCCGCCTGCAATAATGTCAATGAGATATTACTCTTGGGGCAGACGTGGCTAACACTGCCTGGACTGTATTGTAGAGACTGGAGTCTCTATATTTCCCTGTCTCTCTCTTTGTGTCTCTCTCTCTACCTCTCACTCCTGTTGTCTCTTTACTGTCTTTTTCTCTGTCCTCCCATCTAACACTCTCCATGTTAGACCATGTTAGACCATAGAGATTCTTGATACAGCACTTCACACTGTAGTACAACCAAAACCCTCAACTCGATTTAAAAATCCGCTTCAGGTGTGTCAGTAACTTCAGGTCTCAGACAAGGTGACTTCACCTGCAAGGCTAAGCTACAGTAGCTATAGCCAGCTTAACCCCACTACTCTCACACACACACACACACAGTAAACATCCTGTGTGTGTTGTGCAGCGAACGGCAGGTCGTGTTGATGCTAAATGTCATGTAGAGATTGAGATCTGGGTTGTAATAGCTGAGATTAGATCAGGAACATCAAGGTGAAGGGGGAGGCACGGGGGAGAAACACGGCTCAGAGAGAGATCTCTCAAATGTCAAGATGTAAACACAACAGACAGAGAGCAGAGGCATGTGAGGAGGGGGGAGAGGGGGAGAGAGAGAAGAGAGGAGAGGACTCAGCCTCATGTAATCGCAGCTGACGTCTCTCACTCACTGTAACACAAATTAACCCTTCTGCTATCTTAATGAAGATATGAGGATCTATGATATCATTTTTCTATGGTATCTGAGAGATAGACTCTGCTGTCTCAGCAGAGCTATATAACACCACTAAGATGGTGAGTAACTCGGGTGTAGCTAGAGAGGATGTTTGTAATCTCTTACAGGATAGAACACATCCCATGGCTGAAGTTTCAAGTGTTAATGTTATGTGCACAAGTACAGTGAAATGCCTTTCTTGCAAGCTCCAAACCCAACAATGCAGTAATCAATATCAATGTAGTACTAACAATTACATAAGATAGAACAAAAACACAAGAAATAAACATTTTAAATAAAAAGAGCCCGTGCAGTTCCAATACCATATTTACAAGGTGCTGGAGTGATACAGGTGTATATGTGTATATATATAGGGGTAAGTTGACGAGGCATCATGATATATGATAAACAGAGTAGCAACAGAGTATATGATAATTGTATGTGAGTGTGTGTGTGTAGAGTCAGTATAAATGTGTGTGCATGTTAAATGTGTGTGTGAGCAAATTAATTGAGTGTGTGTGTGTGCACCGGTACGGGAAGCAGAAGGAACCGTCAATGGTTTCTTCACGACTGCGCGTGTGTGGACCATTTTAAGTCCTTAGTGATGTGGATACAGAGGAACTTGAAGCACTCAACCCGCTCCACTGCAGCCACGTCGATGGGGGCGAACTCGCCACACCGTTTCCTGTAGTCTACCATCAGCTCCTTGGTCTTACTGAAGTTGAGGGAGAGGTTGTTGTCCCGGCACCACACTGCCTGGTCACTGACCTCCTCCCTGCAGACTGTCTCATAGTTGTCGGTGATCAGGCCTACCACCGGTATGTCGTCAGCAAACTTGATGATGGTGTATTGGAGTCGTGCCTGGCTGCAGTCGTGGGTGAACAGGGAGTACAGGAGGTTGTCAGCTACTTCCAGACACAAATGAGAGAACACCTCCCTCTGACCATTTTACTCTCCCTAGCAGAGCTGGTTAGGATGTTTCTATGTTATCCAGAGCGTTGGTGACTGCAACTGTGCTGCTGGCGACAATTGAATTCAGCTTTTTTGCTAACATTTACTGACATCGGCCATATTCAATGGGTGTTGAGTGTTCGTAAATGCATCAGTTATTCTGCTCTCTGGCACTGCTCTCAGAGTAATATTGGTGACGTGTTGATGGGAGTTAGGCATCAGTTGTCTTAATGATGCTGAATGAAATTCGCCGGCAACAAGGAAAGCAGCCTCCGGGTGCAAGTTTTCTGGTTTGTTTATAGCCTCTAACAGTTTTTTAACTGCCAGCTTGTTATTTCTATTGTCCTGAGGTGGAATATACAACAGCTGAAAACTCCCTCGTGAGGTAGAAGGGTCGGGATTTGACCATCAGGTATTCCAACACAGGTGAACAAAGGGTTGATATTTCCACTGCGCTCGAGTCAGCACACCATTTGTTGTTGATGAAGAGGCAAACCTCTACCCCTCTCGCCTTCCCTGACGCCACTGTCCTGTTCTCTCAGTGAATGGAGAATCCAACGATTTGGATAACCATGGGGGGTATCTTATCCGAAAGCGATGTTTCAGAAAAGCAGAGAATATTGCAGTTACGAGAGTCCTGGAGGTCATCAATCTTATTATCAAGTGACTGAAAGGGATTATTGGCCAATAGAATGGAGGGAAGTGGTGTCCGGTTTTCCCTTCACCTTAATCTTGCCAGGACACTCCTCTCTTGCCTCTAACGCTGGCGTCTCCTCTTCAATACCCTAAAAATGGGTCGGAATTACAGAAAAAGCCCAAGGCAGATGAGTCAAAGTCGCATCTCATTCTTGGAGAGATGTTTCCTAATCCCCTCTGCCCTCTGCTCTTGTTCCCTCCCTTTCACAGATCGAACAGGAATGGATGGGTAACCGTACATGTACTGTATCTAGGGAAAGCATGTGAGTTGTTTTGTTATTGTAATGTTAGTACCGTAATTTAAATGGATAACTCTTCTTGGCCCTTCTATGGCCAACATGTGGAAAATGACACTATATAATCAATATAATAATGCACTACATGACCAAAAGTATGTGGACACCTGCTCGTCAAACATCTCATTCCAAGGTCATGGGCATTATAATATGGAGTTGGTCACCCTTTTGCTATAATAACAGCCTCCACTCTTCTGGGAAGGCTTTCCACTAGATGTTGGAAAGATAGCGTGAAGACTTCCCTTCCCTTCATTAAGGGGCCTAGCCCAAACCATGAAACAGACCCAGACCACTATTCCTCCTCCACCAAACGTTACAGTTGGCACTAAGCATTCAGGCACGTAGAGTTCACCTGGTATCCGCCAAACCCAGATTAGTCCGCCAAACCCAGATTAGTCCATCGGACTGCCAGCTGGTGAAGCGTGATTCATCACTCCAATGGCGGCGCTTGGCATTGAGCCTGGTGATCTTAAGCTTGTATGCGGCTGCTTTGTCATGGAAGCCCATTTCATGAAGCTCCCGATGTTCTTGTGCTGTGCAGAAATTTGACGAACTGACTTGTTGAAAATGTGCTAATGTAATGGTACTGTTGTGTAGTAGTAATATAATCTATGTAGAGTGGGATGGGGAATGTGATGGTAATGTTGTGTAGTAGTAATATAGTATATGTAGAGTGGGATGGGGAATGTAATGGTACTGTTGTGTAGTAGTAATATAATCTATGTAGAGTGGGATGGGGAATGTAATGGTACTGTTGTGTAGTAGTAATATAATCTATGTAGAGTGGGATGGGGAATGTAATGGTACTGTTGTGTAGTAGTAATATAATCTATGTAGAGTGGGATGGGGAATGTGATGGTACTGTTGTGTAGTAGTAATATAATCTATGTAGAGTGGGATGGGGAATGTAATGGTACTGTTGTGTAGTAGTAATATAATCTATGTAGAGTGGGATGGGGAATGTGATGGTACTGTTGTGTAGTAGTAATATAATCTATGTAGAGTGGGATGGGGAATGTGATGGTACTGTTGTGTAGTAGTAATATAATCTATGTAGAGTGGGATGGGGAATGTGATGGTACTGTTGTGTAGTAGTAATATAATCTATGTAGAGTGGGATGGGGAATGTAATGGTACTGTTGTGTAGTAGTAATATAATCTATGTAGAGTGGGATGGGGAATGTGATGGTAATGTTGTGTAGTAGTAATATAATATATGGAGAGTGGGATGGGGAATGTGATGGTACTGTTGTGTAGTAGTAATATAATCTATGTAGAGTGGGATGGGGAATGTGATGGTAATGTTGTGTAGTAGGAATATAATCTATGTAGAGTGGGATGGGGAATGTGATGGTACTGTTGTGTAGTAGTAATATAATATATGTAGAGTGGGATGGGGAATGTGATGGTAATGTTGTGTAGTAGTAATATAATCTATGTAGAGTGGGATGGGGAATGTGATGGTACTGTTGTGTAGTAGTAATATAATCTATGTAGAGTGGGATGGGGAATGTGATGGTACTGTTGTGTAGTAGTAATATAATCTATGTAGAGTGGGATGGGGAATGTGATGGTACTGTTGTGTAGTAGTAATATAATCTATGTAGAGTGGGATGGGGAATGTAATGGTACTGTTGTGTAGTAGTAATATAATATATGTAGAGTGGGATGGGGAATGTGATGGCACTGTTGTGTAGTAGTAATATGAATGGCATGTGTACACACAGCTACACACAGATAGTGAGACTAGACCTGTTTTCCCTCTGCCCAGAGAAAAGTAATATGGAGGAAGAGTTTTTCCATCAGGGAAAGTAGATAACTGCTTTTTGTGGAAAAGGATCATTCTCCATATGCAAGTCTACCACATCTCAGCTCCACAATATGTCAATCTTACCACGTTACACACACACACACACACACACACACAATGCTATCCAGATACATCCTACCTCCGTGATAGCTCATCCCCTGCCTGCATCGCTTCACACTTTCTATGATTTCAAGAGCTGAACTATTCTGCAACATTTGTTGATGTGGTTCTGCTAGTAAATGCTGCAGAATTGTGCTCCTCTTGGAATCGCTGCTCTTCGCCGCCACGAGAAGTCCACGAGAGATCCATCGCCCACCGTGCTGAGAGCACAAAGATACAAACACACACCCACAAACACATACACACACACACACAAACACATATAGACAGACATACTCCCACAAACACATACACACACACAAACACATATATACACACTCACACACACACACACACATACTCCCACAAACACACACACACACACAAACACATATAGACAGACACACTCCCACAAACACATATATACACACACATACTCCCACAAACACATATATACACACACACACACATTTAGATAGTCACACTCCCACAAACACATAGACACACACTCGCTGTACATCTGTTCTGGGCTATGCCAGAGCTGTCATGCTGCTCTTGCCAGTTCTGGTCCAGTGGGTGGAGAACCCGGTCGGTCAGTTCATCCAGGGCCCAGAGCCCAGCCTCAGAGGTTCTGTAGGTCTATCTTGGTTGTGTGGTGGTTGTGGTGGATGACTTCCAGAGCTCGTTAACCTTGGGAAGCAGGCCCAGATTCAGCCGAGCCCCTGGGCCCACGTTTTAGGGTATGATCCTCACTTAGAACGCCCCACTCTCTGCCCAATACTGTCCAGCACACACAAACCATGCATGCATACACACACACACATGCATTTGAACACTCTGGCTCTCTACCTTCACCATCTCTCTCTCTTTCTCTGTCTGTCTCTCAGAGTCAGGGCTGATGCAGGGTTTTGTGTTAATTTCTGGTCTGATATAGTCAGTGTTACCACAACAACAACAGAGCCTAGGAAATAGTCTTGCCACGATGGAACAGACGTGATTCATCCATGTTAACTTTCATTTCAAAAGCAGTCATTACTTTGTGGTGATAGCTGTCTTGTATTGTAAACTCAGCAAAAAAAGAAACGTCCCTTTTCCAGGACCCTGTCTTTCAAAGATAATTCGTAAAAATCCAAATAACTTCACAGATCTTCATTGTAAAAGGTTTAACCTTTCTAGGGCAGGCGTTCCGCTAGCGGAACCCCTTGACAACATTCCGCTGAAAAGGCAGCGCGCAAAATTCAAAACTATTTTTTTGAAATATGTAACTTTCCCACATTAACAAGTCCAATACAGCAAATGAAAGATAACCTTCTTGTTAATCTACCCATCATGTCTGATTTCAAAAAGGCTTTACAGCGAAAGCACAACATATGATTATGTTAGGTCAGAGCCAAGTCAAAAAAACACAAAGCCATTTTTCCAGCCAAAGATAGGAGTCACAAAAAGCAGAAATATAGATAAAATAAATCACTAACCTTTGATGATCTTAATCAGATGACACTCATAGGACATCATGTTACACAATACAATACACAATACATACATAATACAATACATAATGTGCATATTTATATCCAAAAATCTCAGTTTACATTGGCGCGTTACGTGCAGTAATGTTTTCATTCCAAAACATCCGGTGATTTTGCAGAAATACTCATAATAAACATTGATAAAAGATATAAGTGTTATTCACAGAATTAAAGATAGACTTCTCCTTAATGCAACCGCTGTGTCAGATTTAAAAAAAAAAAAAAAAAGCATAATCTGAGAACAGCGCTCAGAACCCAAAACAGCCAGAGGAATTGCCGCCATTTTGGAATCAACAAAGTTAGAAACCACACCATAAATATTCACTTACCTTTGATGATCTTCATCAGAAGGCACTCCCAGGAATCCCAGTTCGACAATAAATGACTGATTTGTTCCATAAAGTCCATCATTTATTTCCAAATTGTTGTTAGCGTGTTTAGCCCAGTAATCCATCTTCATGAGGCGCGAGCACTACGTCCAGATGAAAACTCAAAAGGTTCCGTTACAGGTCGTAGAAACAAGTCAAACGATGTATGGAATCAATCTTTAGGATGTTTTTAACATATATCATCAATAAGGTTCCAACCGGAGAATTCCATTGTCTGAAGAAAAGCACTGGAACGAGAGCTAACTCTGACGGGGCCGCGCGTCACGAGCCTGAGACACTCTGCCAGACCCATGACTCATTTAGCTCCCATTCCCCCCTCCTTTATAGCAGAAGCCTGAAACAAGTTTCTGAAGACGGTTGATTTCTAGTGGAAGCCTTAGGAGGTGCAACTCGACCCCATAGACACTGTGTATTCGGTAGGCCAAGCTTTGAAAAACTACAAACCTCAGATTTCCCACTTCCTGGTTGGATCCCTGTTCATCTGCGTGAATGTGCCTTAGGCATAATGAAAGGAGGAATGAGGACTGCAGATGTGGCCAGGGCAATAAATTGCAATGTCCGTATTGTGAGACGCCTAAGACAGCGCTACATGGAGACAGGACAGACAGCTAATCGTCTTCGCAGTGGCAGACCACGTGTAACAACACCTGCACAGGATCAGTACATCCGAACATCACACCTGCGGGACAGGTACAGCATGGCAACAACAACTGCCCGAGTTACACCAGGAACGCACAATCCCTCCATCAGTGTTCAGACTGTCCACAATAGACTGAGAGTGGCTGGACAGAGAGAGGGTTTGTAGACCTGTTGTAAGGCAGGTCCTCACCAGACATCACCGGCAACAACGTCACCTATGGGCACAAACCCACCGTCGCTGGACTAGACAGGGCTGGTAAAAAGTGCTCTTCACTGACTAGTTGCGGTTTTGTCTCACCAGGGGTGATGGTCAGGATTAATTTGGAGGTGGAGGCTCCGTCATGGTCTGGGGCGGTGTGTCACAGCATCATTGGACTGAGCTTGTTGTCATTGCAGGCAATCTCAACACTGTGTGTTACAGGGAAGACATCCTCCTCCCTCATGTGGTATCCTTCCTGCAGGCTCATCCTGACATGACCCTCCAGCATGACAATGCCACCAGCCATACTGCTCATTCTGTGCGTTATTTCCTGCAAGACAGGAATGTCAGTGTTCTGCCATGGCCAACAAAGAGCCCTGATCTCAATCCCATTGCGCACGTCTGGGACCTGTAGGGTGAGGTCTAGGGCCATTCCCCCCCAGAAATGTCTGTGAACTTGCAAGCGCCTTGGTAGAAAAGTGGGTTAACATCTCACAGCAAGAACTGGCAAATCTTGTGCAGTCCATGAGGAGGAGATGCACTGCGGTACTTAATGCAGCTGGTGGCCACACCAGATACTGATTGTTACTTTTGATTTTGACACCCCTTTGTTCAGGGACACATTATTCCATTTATGTTAGTCACATGTCTGTGGAACTTGTTCAGTTTATGTCTCGGTTTTTGAATCTTATGTTCGTACAAATATTTACACATTATGTGGTTAATCAAATACCTATGTTATGCATTTAGCAGTCGTTTCAATTCTGGAGAGCTCATTCTAATGCAGCCGGCTGCCTGATTTTAGTACATGTGTTGTTGTTGTCGTTAATGTTGTTTTATTTTTAGCAGGAGGTCTTGGCCTATGTGTGCATGTGCATGCGTGCGTGTGTGTTCGTGTGTGTGTGTGTCTATTCCCTCAGCTGTTTGAGGGTCAGACAGAAGTGTCATTAGTTGACAGTTTAAAACAGTTCTGCTGGGGGAATAACTGAGTAACAGTGTGTGAATCAAGGCCATGTATAAAGCCATGTACTATCAGAGGTTAATGGCACAGCCAACCTTGGTCCACTGCAGGGGGTGTCACTCATCATATTGATACTGCAGCTATGTCTGTGTTGGTAGAAGGGGCTTCTGCAGTGTGTGTGTGTGTGTGTGTGTGTGTGTGTGTGTGATGTCCTAATTAATCCCATTTGATCTGCGTCGGTGTGGTTTCAGGGCTCCTGTAGGTTAATTTATCAGAAGGAGAAATGGAAAGACTCCATCCACACATACGCGCACGCACACAAACACACACATCAAGGCCTTCAGTACTTCAAGGTGAAGCCCTCAGATGGCTCAGCCTGTGTTACCTTGTTAAATCGATGGGCACTCTGACAACCCCAGAAGTGGAATTCTCCTCTGACTGCGTACCCGGGGATTGTGTGTGTGTGTGTGTGTGTGTGGTACCATCGGTTAAAGGCTGAGAGGGATTTGAAAGGCCATTTGTCCCTGAGGCGTACAGGCTTTAGGATCGGACTGCAGGGAGAGAGGGAGGACAGAGTGTAGGAGAAGAAAGGGAGAGAATAGAGGGAGCTTTTTTCTCATTACTGCTTTCAATGTACTTCATTTTCCTAGTATTTCTGGATATAAATCAGTAGAGATTAATTTCATCAGGTCAACAGATTGTGTTTGCTTGTCTAAGCCATTGTCCATTGACTGTGTAACAAATGTCCTGCCATTTGATGTCATCTTTCTTTCTCTTTTGTGAATTTGCTATATCTGTGTCTGTTATCCTGCCATATAAAGTATAACCATATATCTGTGTCTGTTATCCTGCCATATAAAGTATAACCATATATATGTGTCTGTTATCCTGCCATATACAGTATAACCATATTTCAGTGTCTGTTATCCTGCCATATAAAGTATAACCATATATCTGTGTCTGTTATCCTGCCATATAAAGTATAACCATATATATGTGTCTGTTATCCTGCCATATAAAGTATAACCATATATATGTGTCTGTTATCCTGCCAAATACAGTATAACCATATTTCAGTGTCTGTTATCCTGCCATATACAGTATAACCATATATCTGTGTCTGTTATCCTGCCATATACAGTATAACCATATATATGTGTCTGTTATCCTGCCATATAAAGTATAACCATATATATGTGTCTGTTATCCTGCCAAATACAGTATAACCATATTTCAGTGTCTGTTATCCTGCCAAATACAGTATAACCATATTTCAGTGTCTGTTATCCTGCCATATACAGTATAAACATATTTCAGTGCCTGTTATCCTGCCATATACAGTATAACCATATATCTGTGTCTGTTATCCTGCCATATACAGTATAGCTGTCCATACCCCTGTGTCTGTTATCCTGCCAGTATACAGTATAACCATATCTATTATCTGTGTCTGTTATCCTGCCATATACAGTATAACCATACCCCTGTGTCTGTTATCCTGCCATATACAGTATAACGATATCTGTATCTATTATCCTGCCATATACAGTCGTGGCCAAAGGTTTGGCCAAAGGTTTGAGAATGACACAAATATACATTTTCACAGTCTGGTGCCTCAGTTTGTATGATGGCAATTTGCATATACTTCAGAATGTTATGAAGAGTGATCAGAGGAATTGCAATTAATTGCAAAGTCCCTCTTTGCCATTCAAATGAACTGAATCCCCAAAAACATTTCCACTCCATTTCAGCCCTGCCACAAAAGGACCAGCTGACATGTCAGTGATTCTCTCGTTAACACGTGTGAGTGTTGACAAGGACAAGGCTGGAGATCACTCTGTCATGCTGATTGATTTCAAATAACAGACTGGAAGCTTCAAAAGGAGGGTGGTGCTTGGAATCATTGTTCATCCTCTGTCAGCCATTGTTACCTACAAGGGAACACGTGCCGTCATCATTGCTTTGTACAAAAAGGGCTTCACATGTAAGGATATTGCTGCCAGTAAGATTGCACCTAAATCACCCATTTATCAGATCATCAAGAACTTCAAATGGTTTTTGGGGTTTGGGGTTTTAGGCTGGGTTTCTGTACAGCACTTTGAGATATCAGCTGATGTACGAAGGGCTATATAAATAAATTTGATTTGATTTGATTCAAGGAGAGAGGTTCAATTGTTATGAAGAAGACTTCAGGGCGCCCAAGAAAGTCCAGCAAGCACCAGGACCGTCTCCTAAAGTTGATTCAGCTGTGGGAACGGGGCAGCGCCAGGACCGTCTCCTAAAGTTGATTCAGCTGTGGGAACGGGGCAGCGCCAGGACCGTCTCCTAAAGTTGATTCAGCTGTGGGAACGGGGGGCAGCGATTCAGCAACGGGGACCATCTCCTAAAGTTGATTCAGCTGTGGGAACGGGGCAGGGCCAGGACCGTCTCCTAAAGTTGATTCAGCTGTGGGAACGGGGCAGCGCCAGGACCGTCTCCTAAAGTTGATTCAGCTGTGGGAACGGGGCAGCGCCAGGACCGTCTCCTAAAGTTGATTCAGCTGTGGGATCGGGGCAGCGCCAGGACCGTCTCCTAAAGTTGATTCAGCTGCGGGATCGGGGCAGCGCCAGGACCGTCTCCTAAAGTTGATTCAGCTGCGGGATCGGGGCACCACCAGTACAGAGCTTGCTCAGGCCTGAGTGCATCTGCACCTACAGTGAGGCGAAGACTTTTGTAGGATGGCCTGGTGTCAAGAAGGGCAGTTAAGAAGCCACTTCTATGCAGGAAAAACATCAGGGACAGACTGATATTCTGAAAAAGGTACAGGGATTGGACTGCTGAAGAATGGGGTAAAGTCATTTTCTCTGATGAATTCCCATTACGATTTTTTGGGGCATCCGAAAAAAAAGCTTGTCCGGAGAAGACAAGGTGAGCGCTACCATCAGTCCTGTGTCATGCCAACAGTAAAGCATCCTGAGACCATTCATGTGTGGGGTTGCTTCTCAGCCAAGGGAGTGGGCTCACTCACAATTTTTCCTAAGAACACAGCCATGAATAAAGAATGGAACCAACACATCCTCCGAGAGCAACTTCTCCCAACCATCCAGGAACAGTTTGGTGATGAACAATGCCTTTTCCACCATGATGGAGCACCTTGCCATAAGGCAAAAGTGATAACTAAGTGGCTCGGGAACAAAACATCGATATTTTGGGTCCATGGCCAGGAAACTCCCAGACCTTAATCCCATTGAGAACTTGTGGTCAATCCTCAAGAGGCGGGTGGACAAACAAAACCCCACAAATTCTGACAAACTCCAAGCATTGAATATGCAAGAATGGGCTGCCATCATTCAGGATGTGGCCCAGAATTTAATTGACAGCATGCCAGGGGGATTGCAGAGGTCTTGAAAAAGAAGGGTCAACACTGCAAATATTGACTCTATGCATCAACTTCATGTAATTGTCAATAAAAGCCTTTGACACGTATGAAATGCTTGTAATTATACTTCAGTATTCCATAGTAACATCTGACAAAAGTATCTAAAGACACAGAAGCAGCAAATTTAGTGAAAATTAATATTTGTGTCACTCAACTTTTGGCCATGACTGTACAGTATAACCATATATCTGTGTCTGTTATCCTGCCATATACAGTATAACCATATATCTGTGTCTGTTATCCTGCCATATACAGTATAACCATATATCTGTGTCTGTTATCCTGCCATATACAGTATAACCATATCTCTGTGTCTGTTATCCTGCCATATACAGTATAACCATATATCTGTGTCTGTTATCCTGCCATATACAGTATAACCATATATCTGTGTCTGTTATCCTGCCATATACAGTATAACCATATATCTGTCTCTTATCCTGACATCTACAGTATAACCATATATATGTGTCTGTTATCCTGCCATATACGGTATAACCATATATCTGTGTCTGTTATCCTGCCATATACAGTATAACCATATATCTGTGTCTGTTATCCTGCCATATACAGTATAACCATATATCTGTGTCTTATCCTGACATATATAGTATAACCATATCTCTGTGTCTTATCCTGACATCTACAGTATAACCATATCTCTGTTTCTTATCCTGACATCTGCAGTATAACCATATCTGTTTCTTATCCTGACATCTACAGTATAACCATATCTGTTTCTTATCCTGACATCTACAGTATAACCATATCTGTTTCTTATCCTGACATCTACAGTATAACCATATCTCTGTGTCTTATCCTGACATCTACAGTATATCCATATCTGTTTCTTATCCTGACATCTACAGTATAACCATATCTCTGTTTCTTATCCTGACATCTGTTTCTTATCCTGACATCTACAGTATAACCATATCTCTGTGTCTTATCCTGACATCTACAGTATAACCATATCTGTTTCTTATCCTGACATCTACAGTATAACCATATCTCTGTGTCTTATCCTGACATCTACAGTATAACCATATCTCTGTGTCTTATCCTGACATCTACAGTATAACCATATCTGTTTCTTATCCTGACATCTACAGTATAACCATATCTCTGTGTCTTATCCTGACATCTACAGTATAACCATATCTGTTTCTTATCCTGACATCTACAGTATAACCATATCTCTGTGTCTTATCCTGACATCTACAGTATAACCATATCTCTGTGTCTTATCCTGACCATGTATCTGTCTGTAATCCTGACATATACATATATATAGCATATATCCCTCTTTCTCTCCACAGCGTGTCGACCAGGCTTCTACAAGGCGTTTGCGGGGAACATCAAGTGTTCCAAGTGTCCCCCTCACAGTTTCAGCTATGGAGAGGGGGCTGCTGTCTGCCACTGTGAGAAGGCTTTCTACAGAGCTGAGAGAGACCCACCCACTATGGCCTGCACACGTGAGTATCATCAATCAAACAATCAGGCAATGTCGTAATTGTCCCAACAGCAGTCAATACACTCAGGGAGAGTACACTACATGCATATAGTGTTATATACTCTTGGAGAGTACACTACATGCATATAGTGTTATATACTCTTGGAGAGTACAGTACAGGCATATAGTGTTATATACTCTTGGAGAGTATAGTACAGGCATATAGTGTTATAAACTCTTGGAGAGTACAGTACAGGCATATAGTGTTATATACTCTTGGAGAGTACACTACATGCATATAGTGTTATATACTCTTGGAGAGTACACTACATGCATATAGTGTTATATACTCTTGGAGAGTATAGTACAGGCATATAGTGTTATATACTCTTGGAGAGTACAGTACATGCATATAGTGTTATATACTCTTGGAGAGTACAGTACAGGCATATAGTGTTATATACTCTTGGAGAGTATAGTACAGGCATGTAGTGTTATATGAGAGAGGGCAGATGAGGAGGAGGGCAGGAAAGAGGGATGGAGAAGAGGAGGAGGAGGAGGGCAGGAGAGGGGGATTGGGAGCGGGGAAGGTACGAGGAGAACAGAAAAGGGGGATTGGGAGCAGGGAAGGGTAGAGGAAGGTAGGAGAGGGGGATTGTGAGTGGGGTTAGGCAGGAGAGGGCTCCAGCCTATTGTGCAGACAGACAGAAAGCTTGGCAGAACTGGAGGGTTTAAATCCCCCAGGCCTTTTAACACTGCCCCTCTGACAGCTGGCAGACTGCTCTGTGCAGCACAATACAGACACACACACAATACCTGCACACACATACAATGCCTGCACACATCTACTCAATACCTGCATGCACCTACTCTCACAATACCTCTCCCAGAATAACTTCACACACAATGGAGAAGCAGTCACCTTGATGGTAAGCTGTCTGTAGTAGATAGTAGATGTTTGTCAAAGTGAACAATGGTATCAAAGTAGACATGGCGTTATAATAGCAAGGTTTTGTTTTTTAGCCTTGTTAAAGTGGATCTGATAGCGTTTTAGCAACATGAAATATTATTACATTCTGTTCATATACACCCCCAGGAAGATCATGGCACCGTTCTCTGACAAGTGAGCACTTAGAATGGTCATTTTCACATTTCATAAATTCATAGAATGTTTGGAAATGACGTAGAGTAAGGTATTTGTGAAAATTCTATAGCAGTATAGAGTGGGAAAGCGGGCGTGGATTTGAACAATTAACAGACTGCAGTAATTAAAACCTAATAAAAACATCTGTCTTATCCAAGACCGGAATCTATGCAGACTGGTGCACCATAGCCAATCAGAGCTACAGTAGGCCTATATGCAGATAATCCATTTGCCACACAGACCTGTCATCATTCACTTTGAACTAGACTGTGTTTACAGGCAGGAGCAACAGTAATACGTTAGACCATTAGAACGCATTCACCAAGAGCTCCAAAATACACAGGAATGGATTTCTGCAAATATGGAAATGTTCCTCTTACGTTTGGGAACTTTCCAGTCCTATTGATCAAACAACCATAAAAAGGAAGGCTCTCTCTCACTCAGTTATGCACATCAACAACAGGAAGATCAACAACTAATGCTAGCCAGAGTGAGATGAGCTAAAATCTAATGAGGGAACATTAGATAAACGCTCAAACCTTTTCAGCTACTTGGCCATCGAAATTGCACTGATAAACAATGGTGAGTAGTAGCCTGCTCGTCCCACACTTTGACAACTGAATGGGAACTTGCCTGCCCGCACATTTGATCAATGCCAAATACATTTGATTGACGACTAAGGGTGTGTTTGTAAATTGCCTTCAGTATGTCAGAGTGCACTCTGGGTTGTTCGTAAATTGAGAGCACACTGCACTATTTGCACTGGACACGCAGGCCGAGGAGTAAGGTTGATTTGAGCATTCCTCACAATGGCAGTCAAACACCCAAGCTAACTGTCTAAAGCTGGCTAGCTTCCTAGCTACTTCTAGACACAAATGAGAGAACACCTCATTCTGACCATTTTATTCGCACTAGCAGAGCTGGTTAGGCTGTTTGCATGTTATCTAGACTGTGCTGCTGGTAACAATTGACAGGGGTCATATTCGGCGGTTTTGCGTGTTCGTAAATTCATCAGTTATCCTTCACTCTTAGATGAGTGCTCTGAATTTGGATTAGATAGCCAGAGTGAATTTACGATCGCACAAGATATGCTAACTGGATAACAGTTGTTAAAGTTCAATAAACCTAGCTAGCTAGCAAAGCAATTAATATGTATTGCTTGCTAACCAAATGACACCTGCATCTCTAGCTGTAGCAACCAAAAAACCCAGCAGCTAGCAAGCAAACATTAGCCTCCACGTTTTTAGCTTGCTAAATTAATAGATACATAAATAGTTACGCTAGCCACATTATGACTGACTTGTGATCATTGCCCTTTCTAGCTTGATTATATTGACATTCCCAGCCTTAGTTACATTCGGCCGTTTTTGTCCAAAATATTGAGTCATTGAAACTGAAACAGTGCATCCCGAATGGAGGCAGCAAACAATGTATCAGGCCAGCTGTGATTTACAACCTGATATTTTTTGGGACTACAAAGAAATGTATTGGTGAATTATATTCATCATGCTTTGAACTGCATCCATCTGTTCTCCCAACAATGTCTTACTGTACGTCATGGAATGTTGAGTCAAATAGAACCCATTTTTTAAACCTCTTATGAAGTTAGTTTTGTAGTATGAACTGGGAATTTAATATTTTTGATTGATGTGACTGTCTGTTTGTTTATTATCTGCAAAGTAGTTAAAACGCTGTCTGTTCCACTTAAAGTACAATAACATTTGCCTGTTCCCTTTCAATGTGTGCTATACTCTTTATTTGGACTCATACCACCACAAACTACAGAGATGTTGAGGCAGAAACATGATCAATCAACACGAAGCTCCCTCTCTCTATTCCAGGTCCCCCCTCCCCTCCTCGTAACGTGGTCTTCAACCTGAATGACACCTGTCTACAGTTGGAGTGGTCTCCTCCCAGCGACATGGGTGGTCGCAGGGACCTGACCTATAACGTGCTATGTAAGCGATGCGGCCCAGAGCCCGACCAATGCCAGCTTTGTGGGGAAGAGCTTCGCTTTGTGCCCCGCCCCCAGGGCCTGACTAACACCACGGTAACGGTGATGGACTTCTCTGCTCACGCCAACTACACCTTTGAGATTGAGTCACTGAATGGAGTGTCTAAGATGATTAACTACCCGAGACCTGTGGCCGCCATTACTGTCTCCACCGACCAGGGCGGTGAGTACACCTATACACTGACCTCTGACCCCCATAACCCTGAACCTGTAAGACATCACTGTCTTCACCGACCAGGGCTGTGAGTACACCTATACACTGACCTCTGACCCCCTTAACCCTGAACCTGTCAGACATTACTGTCTCCACCGACCAGGGCTGTGAGTACACCTATACACTGACCTCTGACCCCCATAACCCTGAACCTGTAAGACATCACTGTCTCCACCGACCAAGGCTGTGAGTACACCTATACACTGACCTCTGACCCTGACTTCTTACCCTTAAACCCTGTGACTAGGGTGTCCAATTAAAATGCATCTTTTACCAATATATGTTAATTTTGTGTCTAATCCTCTAAAACCAATGGTCCAAACCTCATGTCTCAAGCATAATCCGTTCCAAAGTGATTGGAGTTTTTACCCCTGTAGGATGGCCAGAATTAGGGTGACGAAATCAAGAGAAAAAAGTGGTAAAAAAAATCTGGAAAATTGCATTGTGTTAGCTAGGCTGGATTCTGTGCAAGGATGAAGGCTACTGACTGTCTAAAAGGCTCACTTTCCCCATTGAACTCATCTTTCTCTTTGAATCGGTGGGACATAAAACAATATAGAGGTCAAATGGATATCGATTATGACACATGACATATAGTATTTTCATATTTTAGTGTACGCTTTTGATATGAATTCTCAGAAAAACAAGCATATCTCTGTGAAACGTCTACAGAGCACTGAGCGTATACCAACCTTTTTTATTTTCAAAGCCTTTTACATTTCATTCAGCTGCGTCATGCTAATTTAGCTTTTTGCAACCCGCGGAAACAACTTTGAAGTCGACAACCACAAAACGGTAAATCCGCAAAAGTTGTTACGAGCAACCTGCACTGCTATGTCAACCGAGCTCGGTGCGTATTATCAGATGTTTTAGGTTACCAAATCCAACTTTGTGGATATGATGTTAATGATATGTCAGAGAAAGAGCCCACTGAATGATTCAGAACATAATCATTTGTCCTTGTAAAATGTATTTTATAACATAATTGAAATGTCATCACCAAAGCACTCTGGCCAGAGTGGGTGGACAACCTACTCTAACCCCTGAACCGTGGCGCCACGGCCGCCATTACAATCACCACCGACCAGGGCGGTGAGTACACTCACACCCATGCGCACACACACTGTCACACACACTCTCAATGCACAGTGTACAGGCTCTCTGTAAAGCATTATGCACAATATGTCCTCTGCGTGATAAAATAGTTCTCATCTATCGATGCACGATATATCGGTGAACATATCTGAATCGGCCGATATTAGCTAAAAATGCCAACATCGGTATCGGCCCGATGTCTAGTTTAACGCCGATGATAAAAACCGATGTCAAAGCTACCGTGCATACCTATATAACGTAGGTACATGACGTGCATACCTATATAACGTAGGTACATGACGTGCATACCTATATAACGTAGGTACATGACGTGCATACCTATATAACGTAGGTACATGACGTGCATACCTATATAACGTAGGTACATGACGTGCATACCTATATAACGTAGGTACATGACGTGCATACCTATATAACGTAGGTACATGACGTGCATACCTATATAACGTAGGTACATGACGTGCATACCTATATAACGTAGGTACATGACGTGCATACCTATATAACGTAGGTACATGACGTAATGATGCCGCGTAAAATGTTGACCTACACGTGCAACACAGCATTCCTAACCTAGCCCACAATGTCTGCTGTGTGGATCGAGTAGTCAACAAGTCGAGCAGTGATTTGAAAGAGTAAGACCATTTCTGTGAGATGCCTCAAAGGTAAAATCCATTAATGCCAAGATAATGGGATTCATTGCCCTTGACAATCAACCATTCTCTGTCGTGGGTGATGTTGGCTTTCGCCGACTGGTTGAGCACCGGTACACACTACCAAATGCGCTATTTTTCAGATGTTGCTAGCTGTTAAAACAGATGTTGTGTTGCTATGTTTTTGGAGAAGAACATTGTTTGCATCCATGAGCTAGCTTTTTTTATGACCAGCACAATAGGTGTGCGATCATAACATACGTATCGATTAATTGTTGTGACATGTGAAATACGAGGGACATGCTGACCAGACCGGACGTGTGTGCGAGCGTCTCAAAATAAATTCATTGGTTTATAGAAGCAGGTACCCACGTGCCATCTCCTCATTGGTTATACCCACGTGGGTGATTGAAAGATGAATTGTTTTGCCGGTTGTCGTGGTAATACTATGAAAGTGTAGATGCCAATCGCCATATAAGTTCAAAGAAGAAAAAGCCTGGAAGGAGGAGAGATGACTAGAAACGATTTGGTTGACCGTTTTATGTGTGGATTAATTGTCGGAGTAGAGGACATTGTGCAGGTAAAATGACAACTCAATGTTTCTATCCCAGGACAGATTAGCTAGCAACAGCAAGCTAGCTAAATAGGACAAATTAGCTAGCATGTGCAAGCTAAATTGCCATACATGTTTAATGCTTTTCGACCTGTCCCCAAATTAATGTCATTGGTTCAGAGTTTGTTTTGATATTTTAACCTGCGTTTGGTGTAGGGGGACAAAATACATTCATGCACGATAGCGCACTGGCGCAGCCGGTTTGGGTTCTGTGTAATTGTGTAATAACTACGTGTCAAATAACACTATTTGACGTGTCAAATAAGCTGGTTGACCAATCAGGACCTGAATATGACTTCACATAATAATTGAACGCGTTCATACATTTTTTACGTAGTTATTACACATTGATTACATCAACTCGTATTCCATATGTCACAACGATTCATTGATATTAATGCTATGATGCTGGTAAAGTTGTCTCGCGCACCTATTGTGCTGGTCATAAAAAAAGCTAGATAGCTCATGGATGTCGGTGCATGTAATGTCGGTGCATTACTATTCTCATCTGTAGGAATGACATTTTTTGAATGAATAAAATTGTATTTTCGTGTCTAATCGCCAATTGGCAACCCGTCCCTTATGGGATTAATTGACACAAACATACATTACAATAATTCACTATGGTAATTAAGATGATAAATCTTCTTCAGGTACTCTCTGCATTGCACAAAAATAGGGAAAAAAATCCAAAAAACAATCAAGACATAATAGTAAATCATTAGCTAACTGTGTTTTATCTCTCTCTCTCTCTCACACACTCTCTCTCTCTCTCTCTCTCTCTCTCTCTCTCTCTCTCTCTCTCTCTCTCTCTCTCTCTCTCTCTCTCTCTCTCTCTCTCTCTCTCTCTCTCTCTCTCTCTCTCTCTCTCTCTCTCTCTCTCTCTCTCTCTCTCTCTCTGTGTGTCCTTGAGGGTGTGTGTATGTGTCTGCTAGATGTAATCTATTATTCTATTACACACAGGACACAGTGGCGTCCACAGACAGACAGTCCTGCAGGTCATTCTGGGTAATATCCCCTCTGTCATTCAATTACCAGACACAGGCAGGCTGGCTTTTATCTGACAAGCAGACTACTGTAGCAGGCTAGCTCAGTGCAGAAGCACGGTTACCTTTAGTATAGCTTTCATCTTCAGACGTCACTCTCATCTCACTTTTACTTTGCAGATAGGGCCTGGAGTTTTCTTTGTTTTTGTTGCATCATTTGTGTAAACACACTTTCTATCTCTTCCTCTTAGTCTTCCTTCTATTTGACACACAGTCTGTCCCTCTCACACACTTTCTATCTCTTCCTCTTAGTCTTGCTTCTCTCTGACACACAGTCTGTCCCTCTCACACACTTTCTATCTCTTCCTCTTAGTCCTCTATTTAGTCTGTCCCTCTCACACACTTTCTATCTCTCCTCTTAGTCTTGCTTCTATTTGACACACAGTCTGTCCCTCTCACACACTTTCTATCTCTTCCTCTTAGTCTTCCTTCTTCTAGTCTTCCTTCTATTTGACACACAGTTTGACACATCTCTTCCTCTTAGTCTGTCCCTCTCACACACTTTCTATCTCTTCCTCTTAGTCTTCCTTCTCTTAGTCTGTCCTTCTATCTCTTGACACACAGTCTGTCCCTCTCACACACTTTCTATCTCTTCCTCTTAGTCTTCCTTCTATTTGACACACAGTCTGTCCCTCTCACACACTTTCTATCTCTTCCTCTTAGTCTTGCTTCTATTTGACACACAGTCTGTCCCTCTCACACACTTTCTATCTCTTCCTCTTAGTCTTCCTTCTATTTGACACACAGTCTGTCCCTCTCACACACTTTCTATCTCTTCCTCTTAGTCTTCCTTCTATTTGACACACAGTCTGTCCCTCTCACACACTTTCTATCTCTTCCTCTTAGTCTTCCTTCTATTTGACACACAGTCTGTCCCTCTCACACACTTTCTATCTCTTCCTCTTAGTCTTCCTTCTATTTGACACACAGTCTGTCCCTCTCACACACTTTCTATCTCTTCCTCTTAGTCTTCCTTCTATTTGACACACACACAGTCTGTCCCTCTCACACACTTTCTATCTCTTCCTCTTAGTCTTCCTTCTATTTGACACACAGTCTGTCCCTCTCACACACTTTATCTCTTCCTCTTAGTCTTCCTTCTCTCTGACACACAGTCTGTCCCTCTCACACACTTTCTATCTCTTCCTCTTAGTCTTCCTTCTCTCTGACACACAGTCTGTCCCTCTCATACACTTTCTATCTCTTCCTCTTAGTCTTCCTTCTCTCTGACACACAGTCTGTCCCTCTCACACACTTTATCTCTTCCTCTTAGTCTTCCTTCTCTCTGACACACAGTCTGTCCCTCTCACACACTTTCTATCTCTTCCTCTTAGTCTTCCTTCTCTCTGACACACAGTCTGTCCTTCTCACACACTTTCTATCTCTTCCTCTTAGTCTTCCTTCTCTCTGACACACAGTCTGTCCCTCTCACACACTTTCTATCTCTTCCTCTTAGTCTTCCTTCTCTCTGACACACAGTCTGTCCCTCTCACACACTTTATCTCTTCCTCTTAGTCTTCCTTCTCTCTGACACACACACTTTATCTCTTCCTCTTAGTCTTCCTTCTATTTGACACACAGTCTGTCCCTCTCACACACTTTCTATCTCTTCCTCTTAGTCTTCCTTCTATTTGACACACAGTCTGTCCCTCTCATACACTTTCTATCTCTTCCTCTTAGTCTTCCTTCTCTCTGGCACACAGTCTGTCCCTCTCATACACTTTCTATCTCTTCCTCTTAGTCTTCCTTCTCTCTGACACAGTCTGTCCCTCTCATACACTTTCTATCTCTTCCTCTTAGTCTTCCTTCTATTTGACACACAGTCTGTCCCTCTCATACACTTTCTATCTCTTCCTCTTAGTCTTCCTTCTATTTGACACACAGTCTGTCCCTCTCATACACTTTCTATCTCTTCCTCTTAGTCTTCCTTCTCTCTGACACACAGTCTGTCCCTCTCATACACTTTCTATCTCTTCCTCTTAGTCTTCCTTCTCTCTGACACACAGTCTGTCCCTCTCATACACTTTCTATCTCTTCCTCTTAGTCTTCCTTCTCTCTGACACACAGTCTGTCCCCCTCATACACTTTCTATCTCTTCCTCTTAGTCTTCCTTCTCTCTGACACAGTCTGTCCCTCTCATACACTTTCTATCTCTTCCTCTTAGTCTTCCTTCTCTCTGGCACACAGTCTGTCCCTCTCATACACTTTCTATCTCTTCCTCTTAGTCTTCCTTCTATTTGACACACAGTCTGTCCCTCTCATACACTTTCTATCTCTTCCTCTTAGTCTTCCTTCTCTCTGACACACAGTCTGTCCCTCTCATACACTTTCTATCTCTTCCTCTTAGTCTTCCTTCTCTCTGACACACAGTCTGTCCCCCTCATACACTTTCTATCTCTTCCTCTTAGTCTTCCTTCTCTCTGACACAGTCTGTCCCTCTCATACACTTTCTATCTCTTCCTCTTAGTCTTCCTTCTCTCTGACACACAGTCTGTCCCTCTCATACACTTTCTATCTCTTCCTCTTAGTCTTCCTTCTCTCTGACACACAGTCTGTCCCTCTCATACACTTTCTATCTCTTCCTCTTAGTCTTCCTTCTCTCTGACACACAGTCTGTCCCTCTCATACACTTTCTATCTCTTCCTCTTAGTCTTCCTTCTCTCTGACACACAGTCTGTCCCTCTCATACACTTTCTATCTCTTCCTCTTAGTCTTCCTTCTCTCTGGCACACAGTCTGTCCCTCTCACACACTTTCTATCTCTTCCTCTTAGTCTTCCTTCTCTCTGGCACACAGTCTGTCCCTCTCATACACTTTCTATCTCTTCCTCTTAGTCTTCCTTCTCTCTGGCACACAGTCTGTCCCTCTCATACACTTTCTATCTCTTCCTCTTAGTCTTCCTTCTCTCTGACACACAGTCTGTCCCTCTCATACACTTTCTATCTCTTCCTCTTAGTCTTCCTTCTATTTGGCACACAGTCTGTCCCTCTCACACACTTTCTATCTCTTCCTCTTAGTCTTCCTTCTCTCTGGCACACAGTCTGTCCTCTCACAATCTCTATTTTCCATTTCTCTCTCTCTCCTGCTCTCACACACATCCACCCACAGTGTGTGGAGATTTCTAAGGAATAGGGATTACCAGTGGGGTGCCTTGGCCCTGAGTAAATCCCATCACATTTGGAGAAGAAGAGAAGAGTCTGGGGAAATGATGTGGATTAACAGGCTGCTACCAGGAGCCTGGCTCTGCCCCTATCTGTCTGATTGACTATTTTACTATCTCTGTAAGGACTCAGAGGATCGCTACAGCTCACACTGACACACACACACACAGAGATACACACCATAAGAAATTGAGAACTGGAGAACATGACAGGTCTTTTATACCGTGGTGAATCCTGAAAATATACCACAGTGAACACTCAATACATTTTATTATGCTTTTATTTGACATCAAACTACCATTCAGTGGTGTGAAGTACTTAAGTAAAAAATACTTTAAAGTACAACTTGGGTAGTTCCGTACTGTTACTATTCATATTTTTGACTGCTTTTACTTGACTACATTCCTAAAGTAAATTATGTACTTTTAACTCCATACATTTTCCCTGACACTCGAAAGTACTAGTTACATTCTGAATGTTTAACAGGACAGGAAATTGTCCAATTCACACACTTATCAAGAGAACATCCCTGCTCATCCCAACTGCCTCTGATTTGACGATCTCACTAAATGCTTAACTTCTAAATTATGCCCCTGACTATCCATAAATTTAAAAAACAAGAAAATGGAAAGGAATTTGAAATGATTTATACTTTTACTTTTCATACTTAAGTATATTTAAAATCAAATACTTTTAGACTTACTCAAGGTTCATTTTACTGGGTGACTTTGACTTTGACGAGTCACTTTCTGTTAAGGCATCTACTTTTAATCAAGTATGACCTTTTCCCACCACTGCTTCCATCGAAGACATGCAGCTCTGTGTTTTGTCAATGTGGTGATGTATTTTGAAGGAGAGATGTCTGGTTTTGATGAGACCACCTCTGCAATACTGGTTGGAGACTCAAAAGCACCCACACACAGTTCCTCACGATGAACTGGAGTTGCTATGAACAGTTAACCTCGCGTGTCCTCCCTGAGCCCAGGCAGTATGGCCGCCCTGCCCCACCAGGTATCCCAGAGGCCTGTGGGAGCCCCCTACCAGGTGACTGGGTCATGCCTGGTGGAACACGGGACACCGCTGGGAGGAAGGGTGGGGGCCAGCTGTCAGTCGCCACGGCAGCAGAGTGTGATTGACGCGTCGGGGGAGTTGCGGTGGAGAGGAAGTGGAAAGTTAATTGAATGTTGGGAGAAGTGAAGTGAAAGACTAAACCCAAGAGAGAGAAAGTGAGAACGACGGAGGGATGATATAAACGTCTGGAGAGGTGAGAGAGAGTGAGAGAGACAGATTGAAGGACAGGGAGAGAGGGCAAAAGGGAGTAGACAGGAAATGAAAGTATGTGGGCGAGGTAAAGGAGGGTGGAGAGGGGAAGACAGAGGTAGATGGAGAGGAAGACTTGTGAAAGGAGGAGACAGATGGAGGAGTGGAGAGAGGGCTAGAGGAAGGAGGAGCATGAGGAGATGCCCTAGGAACAGGGGAGTTTCTTTAATCAGGGGAAGCAGCTGGCTAATCGTGTGTTTCACCAAAGCAATCAGAGAGGGAGGGAGAGGGACAGAGGGAGTGAGAGACAGAGAGAGAGAGAGAGAGAGAGGCTTCTCTTCTCCAGTAGGAATATATTAGTAGCACCATGCTGAAGGAACTTCACTTTAATCATGTCCTCTCCCAGTTAAAGAGGAGATAAAGTGTTGTGAGCATGTTAATATCAAACATGCTACATGGTAACCTTTCAGTAGTTGCTAGAGGTCTGCTCATTCACTGATAATGACTCTGGCTCAGGCTAGTTGTCTGTGTCTTTAAACTTTATTAGACTTATCGTTTCTCCTCCTCTTCCTCAACTTTCCTCCCATTCCTCACCTCTCATCCCTTTCCACTCCTCACATCCCTTTCCTTTCCTCCCTTTCCTCTCCTCTCCTCTCCTCTCCTCTCCTCCCTTTCCACTCCTCACATCCCTTTCCTTTCCTCCCTTTCCTCTCCTCTCCTCTCCTCTCCTCTCCTTCCTCTTCTCCTTTCCCTCCTCCATCCCTTTCCTTTCCTTCCTTTCCTCTCCTCTCCTCTCCTCTCCTCTCTCTCCTCCTTTCCTCTCCTTCCCTCCTTTCCTCCTTTCCTCTCCTCTCCTTCCTCTCCTCTCCTTCCTCTTCTCTCCTCTCTCTCTCCTTCCTCTTCTCTCCTCTCTCTCCTTCCTCTTCTCTCCTCTCTCTCCTTCCTCTTCTCTCCTCCCTTTCCTCTCCTTCCTCTTCTCTCCTCCCTTTCCTCTCCTCTCCTTCCTCTTCTCTCCTCCCTTTACTCTCCTTCCTCTTCTCTCCTCCCTTTCCTCTCCTTCCTCTTCTCTCCTTCCTTTCCTCTCCTCTCCTTCCTTCCTCTCCTCCCTTTACTCTCCTTCCTTCCTCCCCTTTCTCTCCTTCCTTCTACTCCCTTCCTCTCCTCTCCTTCCTCTTCTCTCCTCCCTTTCTCCTCTCCTTCCTCTTCTCTCCTCCCTTTACTCTCCTTCCTCTTCTCTCCTCTCCTTCCTCTTCTCTCATCTCCTTCCTCTTCTCTCCTCCCTTTACTCTCCTTCCTCTTCTCTCCTCCCTTTACTCTCCTCTCCTTCCTCTTCTCTCCCCTTTACTCTCCTTCCTCTTCTCTCCTCCCTCTTCTCTCCTCTCCTTCCTCTTCTCTCCTCCCTTTACTCTCCTTCCTCTTCTCTCCTCTTCTTCCTCTTCTCTCCTCCCTTTACTCTCCTTCCTCTTTCTCCTCCTTCCTTTACTCTCCTTCCTCTTCTCTCCTCCCTTTACTCTCCTCTCCTTCCTCTTCTCTCCTCCCTTTACTCTCCTTCCTCTTCCTCTCCTCTTCTTCCTCTTCTCTCCTCCCTTTACTCTCCTTCTCTTCTCTCCTCCTTTCCTCTCTCCTTCCTCTTCTCTCCTCCCTTTCTCTCCTCTCCTTCCTCTTCTCTCCTTCCTCTTCTCTCTTCTCCTTCATCTTCTCTCCTCTCTTTCCCCTCCTTCCTCTCCTTCCTCTCCTCTCCTCCCTTAACTCTCCTTCCTCTCTCTCTCCTCCCTTCTCCTCTCCTTCCTCTTCTCTCCTTCTCCTTCCTCTCCTCTCCTTCCTCTTCTCTCCTCTCCTTCCTCTCCTTCCTCTCCTCTCCTTCCTCTCCTCTCCTTCCTCTCCTCTCCTCCATTCTCCTTCCTTCCTCTCCGACCTCTCCTCTCCTCCCTTTCTTCTCATTCCTCTCCTCTCCTCCCTTCTCCCTCCTCTCCTCTCCTCCCTTTCTCCTCCTTCCTCTCCTTCCTCTCCTGTCCTCTCCTTCCTTTCCTCTCCTCCTCTTCTCTCCTCTCCTTCCTCTCCCTCCTTCCTCTCTTTCCTCTCCTCTCCTTCCTATTCTCTCCTCTCCTTTACTCCCTTCCTCTTCTCTCCTCCCTTTCCTCTCCTCTCCTTCCTCTTCTCTCCTCCCTCTCCTCTCCTTCCTCTTCTCTCCTCTCCTTTCCTCTCCTTCCTCTTCTCTCCTCCCTCTCCTATCCTCTCCTTCCTCTTCTCTCCTTCCTTTCCTCTCCTCTCCTTCCGTTCCTCTCCTCCCTTTACTCTCCTTCCTCTCCTCCTTTACTCTCCTCTCCTTCCTCTTCTCTCCTCCCTTTACTCTCCTCTCCTTCCTCTTCTCTCCTCCCTTTACTCTCCTTCCTCTTCTCTCCTCCCTCCTCTCCTTCCTCTTCTCTCCTCCTTTACTCTCCTTCCTCTTCTCTCCTCCCTTTACTCTCCTTCCTCTTCTCTCCTCCCTTTACTCTCCTTCCTCTTCTTCCCTCCTTTCTCTCCTTCCTCTTCTCTCCTTCCTTTCTCTCCTTCCTCTTCTCTCCTCTCCTTCCTCTTCTCTCCTCTTCTTCCTCTTCTCTCCTCCTTTACTCTCCTTCCTCTTCTCTCCTCCTTTACTCTCCTTCCTCTTCTCTCCTCCCTTTACTCTCCTTCCTCTTCTCTCCTCCTTTACTCTCCTTCCTCTTCTCTCCTCCCTTTACTCTCCTTCCTCTTCTCTCCTCCATTTACTCTACTCTCCTTCCTCTTCTCTCCTCCATTTACTCTCCTCTCCTTCCTCTTCTCTCCTTCCTTTCCTCTCCTCTCCTTCCTCTTCTCTCCTTCCTTTCCTCTTCTCTCCTTCCTCTTCTCTTCTTCCTCTTCTCTCCTCCCTTTCCTCTCCTTCCTCTTCTCTACTTCCTTTCCTCTCCTCTCCTTCCGTTCCTCTCCTCCCTTTACTCTCCTTCCTCCTTCCTCTCCTCTCCTCCCTTTCCTCTCCTTCCTCTCCTCCCTTTACTCTCCTCTCCTTCCTCTTCTCCCCTTTACTCTCCTCTCCTTCCTCTTCTCCCTCTCACCTTCCTCTTCTCTCCTCCTTTCCTCTCCTTCCTCTTCTCTCCTCCCTTTACTCTCCTTCCTCTTCTCTCCTCCTCTCCTTCCTCTTCTCTCCTCCTTCCTCTTCTCTCCTTCCTCTTCTCTCTTCTCCTTCCTCTTCTCTCCTCTCTTTCCCCTCCTTCCTCTCCTTCCTCTCCTGTCCTCCCTTTCCTCTCCGCTCCTCTCCTCTCCTCCCTTCTCCTTCCTCTCCTCTCCTCCCTTCTCCTTCCTCTCCTCTCCTTCCTCTTCTCTCCTCTCCTTCCTCTCTTTCCTCTCCTCTCTTTCCTCTCCTCCCTTTCCTCTCCTCTCCTTCCTCTCCTCCCTTTCCTCTCCTCTCCTTCTCTTCTCCTTCTCCTTCCTCTTCTCTCCTCTTCTCCCCTCCTTTCCTCTCCTTCCTCTCCTCTCCTCTCTTTCCTCTCCCTCCTCTCCTCTCCTCCTTCTCCTTCCTCTCCTCTCCTCCCTTCTCCTTCCTCTCCTCTCCTTCCTCTTATCTCCTCTCCTTCCTCCTTTCCTCTCCTCTCCTTCCTCTCCTCCCTTTCCTCTCCTCTCCTTCCTCTCCTCCTTTCCTCTCCTCTCCTCTCCTTCCTCTCCTCTCCTCCATTCTCCTTCCTTCCTTCCCCTCCTTCCTCTCCTCTCCTTCCTCTCCTCTCCTCCATTCTCCTTCCTTCCTCTCCGACCTCTCCTCTCCTCCTTTCTTCTCATTCCTCTCCTCTCCTCCCCTTTCTCCTCCTCTCCTCTCCTCCCTTTCTCATCCTTCCTCTCCTGTCTCTCCTTCCTTCCTCTCCTCCTCTTCTCTCCTCTCTTTCCCCTCCTTCCTCTCCTTCCTCTTCTCTCCTCCTTTACTCTCCTTCCTCTTCTCTCCTCCCTTTACTCTCCTTCCTCTTCTCTCCTCCCTCTCCTATCCTCTCCTTCCTCTTCTCTCCTTCCTTTCCTCTCCTCTCCTTCCGTTCCTCTCCTCCCTTTACTCTCCTTCCTCTCCTCCCTTTACTCTCCTCTCCTTCCTCTTCTCTCCTCCCTTTACTCTCCTCTCCTTCCTCTTCTCTCCTCCCTTTACTCTCCTTCCTCTCTTCTCTCCTCCCTTTACTCTCCTCTCCTTCCTCTTCTCTCCTCCTTTACTCTCCTTCCTCTTCTCTCCTCCCTTTACTCTCCTTCCTCTTCTCTCCTCCCTTTACTCTCCTTCCTCTTCTCTCCTCCTTTACTCTCCTTCCTCTTCTCTCCTCCCCTTTACTCTCCTTCCTCTTCTCTCCTCCCTTTCCCCTCCTTCCTCTCCTCTCCTCCCTCTCCTCTCCGCTCCTCTCCTTCCTCTCCTCTCCTTCCTCTTCTCTCCTCTCCTTCCTCTTCTCTCCTCTCCTTCCTCTCATTCCTCTCCTCCCTTTCCTCTCCTCTCCTCTCCTTCCTCTCCTCCCTTTCCTCTCCTCTCCTCTCCTTCCTCTCCTCCATTCTCCTTCCTTCCCTCTCCTTCCTCTTTTCTCCTCCCTTTCCCCTCCTTCCTCTCCTCTCCTTCCTCTCCTCTCCTCCATTCTCCTTCCTTCCTCTCCGACCTCTCCTCTCCTCCCTTTCTTCTCCTTCCTCTCTCTCCTCCTCTCCTCTCCTCCCTTTCCCCTCCTTCCTCTCCTTCCTCTCCTGTCCTCTTCTTCCTCTCCTCTCCTCTCCTCCTCTCCTCTCTTTCCCCTCCTTTCTCTCATTCCTCTCCTCTCCTCCATTCTCCTTCCTTCCTCTCCTTCCTCTTCTCTCCTTCCTTTACTCTCCTTCCTCTTCTCTCCTTCCTTTACTCTCCTCTCCTTCCTCTTCTCTCCTCCCTCTCCTCTCCTTCCTCTTCTCTCCTCCCTTTACTCTCCTTCCTCTTCTCTCCTCCCTTTACTCTCCTCTCCTCTTCTCTCCTCCCTTTACTCTCCTTCCTCTTTCTCTCCTTTACTCTCCTTCCTCTTCTCTCCTCTCCTTCCTCTTCTCTCCTCTTCTTCCTCTTCTCTCCTCCCTTTACTCTCCTTCCTATTCTCTTCTCCCTTTACTCTCCTTCCTCTTCTCTCCTCCCTTTACTGTCCTTCCTCTTCTCTCCTCCCTTTACTCTCCTCTCCTTCCTCTTCTCTCCTCCCTTTACTCTCCTCTCCTTCCTCTTCTCTCCTCCATTTACTCTACTCTCCTTCCTCTTCTCTCCTTCCTTTCCTCTTCTCTCCTTCCGTTCCTCTCCTCCCTTTACTCTCCTTCCTCTCCTCCTTCTCTCTCTCCTTCCGTTCCTCTCCTCCTTTACTCTCCTTCTCTTCTCTCCTCCTTTACTCTCCTCTCCTTCCTTTCCTCCCTTTACTCTCCTCTCCTTCCTCTCCTCCCTTTACTCTACTCTCCTTCTTCTCTCCTCCCTTTACTCTCCCTCCTCTTCTCTCCTCCCTTTACTCTCCTTCCTCTTCTCTCCTCCTTTACTCTCCTTCCTCTTCTCTCCTCCTTTACTCTCCTTCCTCTTCTCTCCTCCTTTCTCTCCTTCCTCTTCTCTCCTCCCTTTACTCTCCTTCCTCTTCTCTCCTCCCTTTACTCTCCTTCCTCTTCTCTCCTCCCTTTACTCTCCTTCCTCTTCTCTCCTCCCTTTACTCTCCTTCCTCTTCTCTCCTCCTTCTCCTTCCTCTCCTCTCCTTCCTCTCTCTCTTTCCTCTCCTTCCTCTTCTCTCCTCCCTTTACTCTCCTCTCCTTCCTCTTCTCTCCTCCTTTACTCTCCTTCCTCTTCTCTCCTCCCTTTACTCTCCTTCCTCTTCTCTCCTCCCTTTACTCTCCTTCCTCTTCTCTCTCCTCCTTTACTCTCCTTCCTCTTCTCTCCTCCCTTTACTCTCCTTCCTCTTCTCTCCTCCCTTTCCCCTCCTTCCTCTTCTCTCCTCCCTTTCCCCTCCTTCCTCTCCTCTCCTCCTTTCCTCTCCGCTCCTCTCCTTCCTATGCTCTCCTCCCTTTCCTCTCCTCCTCTCCTCTCCTCTCCTCCCTTCTCCTTCCTCTCCTCTCCTTCCTCTTCTCTCCTCTCCTTCCTCTTCTCTCCTCTCCTTCCTCTCATTCCTCTCCTCCCTTTCCTCTCCTTCCTCCTCTCCTTCCCTCTCCTCCCTTTCCTCTCCTCTCCTCTCCTTCCTCTCCTCTCCTCCATTCTCCTTCCTTCCTCTCCGACCTCTCCTCTCCTCCCTTTCTTCTCCTTCCTCTCCTCTCCTCCTCTCCTCTCCTCCCTTTCCCCTCCTTCCTCTCCTTCCTCTCCTGTCCTCTTCTTCCTCTCCTCTCCTCCTCTCCTCTCTTTCCCCTCCTTTCTCTCCTTCCTCTCCTCTCCTCCATTCTCCTTCCTTCCTCTCCTTCCTCTTCCCTCCTTCCTTTACTCTCCTTCCTCTTCTCTCCTTCCTTTACTCTCCTCTCCTTCCTCTTCTCTCCTCCCTTTACTCTCCTTCCTCTTCTCTCCTCCCTTTACTCTCCTCTCCTTCCTCTTCTCTCCTCTCCTTCCTCTTCTCTCCTCTTCTTCCTCTTCTCTCCTCCCTTTACTCTCCTTCCTATTCTCTCCTCCCTTTACTCTCCTTCCTCTTCTCTCCTCCCTTTACTGTCCTTCCTCTTCTCTCCTCCTTTCTCTCCTTCCTCTCCTCTCTCCTTCCTCTTCTCTCCTCCCTTTACTCTCCTCACCTTCCTCTTCTCTCCTCCATTTACTCTACTCTCCTTCCTCTTCTCTCCTTCCTTTCCTCTTCTCTCCTTCCGTTCCTCTCCTCCCTTTACTCTCCTTCCTCTCCTCATTTTACTCTACTCTCCTTCCTCTCCTCCCTTTACTCTACTCTCCTTCCTCTCCTCCCTTTACTCTCCTTCCTCTCCTCCCTTTACTCTCCTCTCCTTCCTCTTCTCTCCTCCCTTTACTCTCCTCTCCTTCCTCTTCTCTCCTCCCTTTACTCTCCTTCCTCTTCTCTCCTCCCTTTACTCTCCTTCCTCTTCTCTCCTCCCTTTACTCTCCTTCCTCTTCTCTCCTCCCTTTACTCTCCTTCCTCTTCTCTCCTCCATTTACTCTCCTCTCCTTCCTCTTCTCTCCTCCCTTTACTCTCCTTCCTCTTCTCTCCTCCCTTCTCCTTCCTCTCCTCTCCTTCCTCTTCTCTCCTCTCCTTCCTCTTCTCTCCTCCCTTTACTCTCCTCTCCTTCCTCTTCTCTCCTCCCTTTACTCTCCTCTCCTTCCTCTTCTCTCCTCCCTTTACTCTCCTCTCCTTCCTCTTCTCTCCTCCCTTTACTCTCCTTCCTCTTCTCTCCTCCCTTTACTCTCCTTCCTCTTCTCTCCTCCCTTTACTCTCCTTCCTCTTCTCTCCTCCCTTTATTCTCCTTCCTTCCTCTTCTCTCCTTCCTCTTCTCTCCTCTCCTTTCTCTTCTCTCCTCCTTTACCCCTCTTCCTCTTCTCTCCTCCCTTTACTCTCCTTCCTCTTCTCTCCTCCCTTTCCCCTCCTTCCCTCCTTCCTCTCCTCTCCTCCCTTTCCTCTCCTCTCCTCTCCTTCCTCTCCTCTCCTCCCTTTCCTCCTTCCTCTCCTTCCTCCTTCCTCCCTTCTCTCTTCTCCTTCCTCTCCCTCCTTCTTTCCTCTCCTCTCCTTCATTCTCCTTCCTTCCTTCCTCTCCTTCCTCTTCTCTCCTCCCTTTCCTCTCCTTCCTCTTCTCTCCTCTCTTTCCCCTCCTTCCCTCTCCTTCCTCTCCTCTCCTTCCCTCTCCTCTCCTCCATTCTCCTTCCTTCCTCTCCTCCATTCTCCTTCCTCCATTCTTTCTCCTTCCTCTCCTCCTCTCCTCCCTTTCTTCTCCTTCCTCTCCTTCCTCCTTTCCTTCCTCTCCTCTCCTCTCCTCCTTCCTCCTCTCCTCTCCTCTCCTCTCCTCTCCTCCTCTCCTCTCCTCTCTTTCCCCTCCTTCCTCTCCTTCATCTCCTCTCCTTCCTCTCCTCTCGTCCATTCTCCTTCCTTCCTCTCCGACCTCTCCTCTCCTCCCTTTCTTCTCCTTCCTCTCCTCTCCTCTCCTCCCTTTCCCTCCTCTCCTCCCTTTCCTTCCTTCCTCTCCTCTCCTCTCCTCCCTTTCCCCTCCTTCCTCTCCTCTCCTCCCTTTCCTCTCCTCTCCTCTCCTCCATTTCCCCTCCTCTCCTCTCCTTTCCTCTCCTCTCCTCCCTTTCCCCTCCCTCCTCTCCTTCCTCTTCTCTCCTGTACCAGTAGTCTAATCTCCTCTCCCTCCTCTCGCCTCCTCTCCTCCCTTTCCCTTCCTCTCCTCTCCTTCCTCTTCTCTCCTGTACCAGTAGTCTAATCTCCAGTACCTATGGCAGGTGCATGCATTAGGCCATATACACCGTACCTGGTTCATGTTGAGTGTTTAATAAAGGTGAGGGATGTGTTTGTAAATGGTGTGTACTGTGTGACCACAGGCAGGTAGTGTAGTGTGGTGTGCTGTATGGCAGGAGTGTGGCCTTGCAGGAGGGAGAGTGGTAGTAAATACAGGCCAACTCAGTGCTCTGTTATTAGCCTGTGATTTATACTGCTGTGGCTTACAGAGAGCCCTTGGCACCACCACCCCACCACAGCCCTGTAACCACCTCTATTACGTGTGTGTGTCAAATCAAATCAAATCAAATTTTATTTGTCACATACACATGGTTAGCAGATGTTAATGCGAGTGTAGCGAAATGCTTGTGCTTCTAGTTCCGACAATGCAGTAATAACCAACAAGTAATCTAACTAACAATTCCAAAACTACTGTCTTATACACAGTGTAAGGGGATAAAGAATATGTACATAAGGATATATGAATGAGTGATGGTACAGAGCAGCATAGGCAAGATACAGTAGCTGATATCGAGTACAGTATATACATATGAGATGAGTATGTAAACAAAGTGGCATAGTTAAAGTGGCTAGTGATACATGTATTACATAAGGATGTGTGAGGTGTGTGTGTGTGTGTGTGTGTGTGTGTGTGTGTGTGTGCGCGCGCGCGCGTGCGGGACAAGGCTCATAGGGATGTCCGTACGACCTTTCACAGCCAGGGTCATCTTCATCATCACTGACACACACACACTTGTCTTCTTTATAGCCCCTGTACAGGGAGATACGCAGCGGCAATAGGATCGGATAAATGCATTTGACAGCTCACACATTTCTGTACTGATTTATCAGAGTATTTATCCTAGTAATGCCTCTGTTTTCTCACGCTCTCTCTCCTGCTTTCTATCTCTCTTTCTCTCCTTCTGCTTTCTCTCTCTCTCCTTCTGCTTTCTCTCTCTCTTTTTGCTTTCTCTCTCGCACTCCTTCTGCTTTCTCCCTCTCCCCTTCTGCTTTCTCTCTCTCCTTCTGCGTTCTCTCTCTCCTGCTTTCTCTCTCTCTCTCTCCTTCTGCTTTCTCTCTCTCTCTCCTTCTGCTTTCTCTCTCTCTCTCCTTCTGCTTTCTCTCTCTCTCTCCTTCTGCTTTTCTCTCTCTCTCTCCTTCTGCTTTCTCTCCTTCTGCTTTTTCTCTTTCTCCTTCTGCTTTCCTTCTGCTTTCTCTCCTGCTTTTTCTCTCTCCTTCTGCTTTCTTTCGCTCTCTCTCTCTCCTTCTGCTTTCTTTCGCTCTCTCTCCTGCTTTCTCTCTCTTTCTCCTGCTTTCTCTCTCTTTCTCCTGCTTTATATCTCTCTCTCTCCTTCTGCTTTCTTTTTCTATCTCTCCTGCTTTCTCTCTCCTGCTTTCTTTCTCTCTCTCTCCTTCTGCTTTTTCTCTCTCTCCTTCTGCTTTCTTTCTCTCTCACTCCTTCTGCTTTCTCTCTCTCTCCTGCTTTCTTTCGCTCTCTCTCTCCTTCTGCTTTCTTTCGCTCTCTCTCCTGCTTTCTCTCTCTTTCTCCTGCTTTATATCTCTCTCTCTCCTGCTTTATATCTCTCTCTCTCTCCTTCTGCTTTCTTTTTCTATCTCTCCTGCTTTCTCTCTCCTGCTTTCTTTCTCTCTCTGTCCTTCTGCTTTCTATCTCTCTCTCTCTCTCTCTCTCTCCTTCTGCTTTCTCTCTCCTGCTTTCTCTCTCCTGCTTTCTCTCTCCTGCTTTATATCTCTCTCCTTCTGCTTTCTTTTTCTATCTCTCCTGCTTTATATCTCTCTCTCCTTCTGCTCCTGCTTTATCTCTCTCTCTCCTTCTGCTTTCTTTTTCTATCTCTCCTGCTTTCTCTCTCCTGCTTTATATCTCTCTCTCTCCTTCTGCTTTCTTTTTCTATCTCTCCTGCTCTCTCCTTCTGCTTTCTTTTTCTATCTCTCCTGCTTTATATCTCTCTCTCTCCTTCTGCTTTCTTTTTCTATCTCTCCTGCTTTCTATCTCTCTCTTCCTTCTGCTCTTCTCTCTGCTTTCTATCTCTCGCTTTCTCTCTCTCTCCTTCTACTTTCTCTCTCTCTGTCCTTCTGCTTTTCTCTCTCTCTCCTTCTGCTCTTTCTCCTTCTGCTTTCTCTCGCTCCTTCTGCTTTTCTCTCTCTCTGCTTTCTTCTACTTTCTCTCTCTCTCCTTCTGCTTTTTTCTCTCTCCTTCTGCTTTTTTCTCTCTCTCTCCTTCTGCTTTCTCTGCTTTCTCTCCTGCTTTCTCTCTCCTGCTTTATATCTCTCTCCTTCTGCTTTCTTTTTCTATCTCTCCTGCTTTATATCTCTCTCTCTCCTTCTGCTTTCTTTTTCTATCTCTCCTGCTTTATCTCTCTCTCTCCTTCTGCTTTTTCTATCTCTCCTGCTTTCTCTCTCCTGCTTTATATCTCTCTCTCCTTCTGCTTTCTTTTTCTCTCTCCTGCTTTATATCTCTCTCTCTCCTTCTGCTTTCTTTTTCTATCTCTCCTGCTTTATATCTCTCTCTCTCCTTCTGCTTTCTTTTTCTATCTCTCCTGCTTTCTATCTCTCTCTTCCTTCTGCTCTCTCTCTTCTGCTTTCTATCTCTCGCTTTCTCTCTCTCTCTTTCTACTTTCTCTCTCTCTGTCCTTCTGCTTTCTCTCTCTCTCTCCTTCTGCTCTCTCTCTCCCTCCTTCTGCTTTCTCTCTCCTTCTGCTTTCTCTCTCTCTCTGCTTTCTATCTCTCTCTCTCTCTCCTTCTGCTTTCTCTCTCTCCTTCTCTCTTCTCTCTTCTCTTTCTCCTCTCTCTCTGCTTCTGCTTTCTCTCTCTCTGCTTTCTTCTCTCTCTCTCTCTCTCTCTCTCTCTCTCTCTCTCTCTCTCTCTCTCTCTCTCTCTCTCTCTCTCTCTCCTTTCTTTCTCTTCCCCCTCTCAGGACATATCCATGTTTTAATGGTGTGTGTTTGTCATAGTAGATAGTGTCAGTGCATGTCATTATATTTCAGATAAATATGTGTAGATTTATTAGGGCCGTTTTTCACCAGATGAAGAAAGACCAATGACATACAGTATACAGAAGACTAAGACAGCGACTAAGACAGAGACATGTATTGTTTGGCCTTTTGTGTGTTTTTACTTTAACAAGGCATTACATCTTTTCTTAAACCCTTGTTTTGATTGAATGTCTTTTTTTGGTTTATCAGTCTTCGTTGCAATGAAATAAAACTCACCACATGTTGTGATAGGCAATACAAATTAATTACACCCATAATTGTTAGTCCTGTGGCTATAAAGAGATAGGGATGGTTGTATTAATTTAGCACTCTACTGTCCAAATTCTCCTTGCAGTTAAAGTCTCCAACTTAATGAGAATGCAGAACTCTTGTAATTGATTACTAAATAGTCAAGTTTTAAAACTCAGAACAGATAACATGCATGCATAAACACAATACCAACACACACCATTTAACACTCAAGACCTACAGCTCAGATCCATGGCTCGGATGGATGAAAGAACCTGCCTCTTGTACTGAAGTAGTACCTCACCTAGCAGAACGTTATCCACATCCTTCACATATCATTGCTGCTTGTGACTGGGATATAGTCAGTGGTACTGTACTGTATAGTGAATAATGCTGGGACGCTCTTTGGTCCATCAGAATGAACTATGATCAGAACAGTCTGTGTTGTTCTGTATTGCCGGTAATGTGTTATAATAATGTGTTCTCAGATGGGGCTTCATCATGGTCTGGGTCTGGGCAGACAGAAATAATAAATCTCTCTTTCTCTCTGTCTCTTTCTGTCCCTCCCTCCCTCCCTCTCTCCCTCTCTCCCTCCCTCTGTCTCTCTCTCCCTCCCTCTGTCTCTCTCTCTCCCTCCCTCTGTCTCTCTCTCCTGTCCCTCTGTCTCTCTCTCTCTCTGTCTCTCTGTCTCTCTCTCTCTCTGTCTCTCTCTCTCCCTCTCTCTCTCTCCCTCCCTCTGTCTCTCTCTCCCTCTGTCTCTCTTTCCCTCCCTGTCTCTCTTTCCCTCCCCTGTCTCTCTTTCCCTCCCTGTCTCTCTTTCTCTTTCCCTCCCTGTCTCTCTTTCCCTCCCTGTCTCTCTTTCTCTTTCCCTCCCTGTCTCTCTCTCTCTTTCCCTCCCTGTCTCTCTCTCTTTCCCTCCCTGTCTCTCTCTCTTTCCCTCCCTCTGTCTCTCTCTCTCTCTCTCTCTGTCTCTCTCTCTCCCTCTGTCTGTCATTCTCTGTCTCTCTCTCCCTCTCTTTCTCTCTCTCTCACTCTCCCTCTCTCTCTCTCCCCCTCTCTCAGCTATACCCTATCACCAGCTGCACACACAATAACAGTAGCAGCTGAAAAGGAGAGGATGTGGAGAGAGAAGGGACAGGCGGAGCAGAGAGGAGAGTGGGAAATAAAAGGGAGAAAGACAATGGAAAGATACGATTGGTTAAATAGGATCTCTTTCCATTCTCTTGCTCAATCTTAGAACTTGTTTCCATTGAGTGTATTTACTCCTGTACCTCGGAGACATGTAGATAATGGTGAAGTGGAGAATTCACCTGTTTCCTCTCAATTTACTGTCTGTTTATAAGTATACTGAGCCGCCGCTGTCTCTGTCTTAGTCTTTTAGTCTAAGTCCATGTGAGAAACTGTATGGACGACACACACTGTTCTGTGTGTAGGACAGAAATGATTTGACCACACTGTATCAAACACACAGTGACACCAAAACTGTGAAGAGAAAGTACTATGTTCTTTGAGAAAATATATATTTAAAAAAATAGAAGGTCAGGGATAGAGGTGAGGTTAGGGTCAGGGTTTAGGTTAGTGGATAAAATCACGTTTGTGGCCAGACATAGGTGAATGGTCCCATTATAAACCAACCAGTATCTCTTTCTCTGTTCCAGAAATCCTAACTCTCACACCCCCAGCCATAGTAAAGTCATGTACAACATTGACTTCTGATCGTTCTACAACAGATCAGTCACTGACATGTTGTCCATTAGTAATGATGAAAGGTAGACGTGTCGGCCTGTCTGTCTGCAGGCGTGTGGAGATCCTCTGACTTCACCATGTGTGTGTCTTGACCTCTCGACCCCTACCCTCAGATCCCCTCAGAGAGAACAAAGCCCTGCACTGGGGTGGTACGCACAAGTGTGTGTAGAGTTGATCTGACTGCTGTTGCTCTCAAAACTGAGGGTGGTCAGGGGTTAGAGGTAAGGGGACGGTATGCTTCTCTGACCCCTATAGCTAGCCTCATCCCAGGGCCTAGAGAAGAGGATGGAGCAGGGCAGCTTTGAAGCCTCTACTCTCTAGTCTAGTAGATGTGTGATATGACTGGCTGGGCTGGCCTCTCTCTGTTCTGTTCCTCCACAATGTAATTACAACTGAGCTTTGAAGTAGAACACTAAGACCAGAGGTGAGAGGAGAAGTGGGGGAGTGAGAGAGAGGGGGAAAGTGAGAATGGGGGAGTGGAGAGGGTGAGTGAGACTGTGGCTGGTAGGACAGAGGCACAGCAGTCCAATTGGTGTCTGAACCACTGAGGTAACAATAGGAGACTCTCCAAACTACGCTGTGTGCTCATATGTCACTTTTGCACTTCACTCATATGTCACTTTTGCTCTTCACTCATATGTCACTTTTGCTCTTCACTCATATGTCACTTTTGCTCTTCACTCATGTCACTTTTGCTCTTCACTCATATGTCACTTTTGGACTTCACTCATGTCACTTTTGGACTTCACACATATGTCGTGCATATTTTTTTAGACTATTTTTTTATTTAGGTCATTGAAGATATCTGCTTCTTTTAAATAATATAAATTAGTTTAGAATTCAATTGAACTCTTTTTAAAAAGGTGGTCCGCTACCTTTATGGACCTGTAGCCTTCCTTGATGTTTGCCCACTCCACCTTCTAATCATGCCTTGGCTTTGAAAGCTGATTTTCAAATTGCAGAGGGAAAGGTGTGTTTGGCTAGGTGAGATGTCAGGGGCTTCTTTTAATAGAGTTGGAGAACCAAGGAGAACTCAAGGTTATAGCAGAGTTCTGGTTAACTCTCTTCAATGGCACATCCTGTGTGTGTGTGTGTGTGTGTGTGTGTGTGTGTGTGTGTGTGTGTGTGTGTGTGTGTGTGTGTGTGTGTGTGTGTGTGTGTGTGTGTGTGTGTGTGTGTGTGTGTGTGTGTGTGTGTGGTGCACAGGCGAACCGGTCTTGTTTAGGAGAAGCTATCTAAGGTAGAACACCCCCAACATTTGAATGAACAGTAGCATGCTCTTTCCTGTTCCCGAGGAGGTTACCTGTAAGAGTTCCCCTTCCCAAAATCAGGATGTGTTTTGGAACCCAGATGCGATGAACTCAGAGTTCCTGCACCCAGGCAGAAAGTAATTGGGGATCTAAACTGCTGTGCTTTGCCAAAAAGGTCTGGTGAGAGATGCTGCAAGTTGATGAGAGGAGGATTCACACCCAGAAAATAGGCTAGCTTTCAAACATTCATTTATTGATGTAACCTAGATAACTTCCCAAGATCTTGCAGTGCGGCATGTAAACTAGAGTACCTCTCCTAGCTGTGTTCATCCATTACACTAACACTGTATGTGTAGATATTAGAATGACTGTGTGGCTGTCTCAGTGTAAGTCCTCTGTGTATGGCTAGGAGAATGCAGTCAAAATGCTGTGTGTGCACCCTTGCACAAAAACACATACTGAACCCACTAACACAACAGTTCCCAAACTAGGGGTCGCTACCTCATGTTGGGTCACCTGATGTGAAAATGGGGTCGCAAAATAATTTCCAAAATCCTGATAAAAACTCAAATGTAATAATAATATGTAAATGTAATATTTTATTTATCTATTTTTATAAATTAGCAAAAATTTCGAAAAACCTGGGGTATTGTGTTTATAACTATGTGGGACGTGTGTGTGTGTGTGTGTGTGATATATATATATATACAGTACCAGTAAGACGTTTTAGAACACCTACTCATTCAACATTTTGTCTTTATTTTTACTATTTCTACATTGTAGAATAATAGTGAAGACATCAAAACTATGAAATAACATATGGAATCATGTAGTAACCCAAAAAAGTGTTAAACAAATCAAAACATATTTGAGATTCTTCAAAGTAGCCACCCTTTGCCTTGATGACAGCTTTGCACACTCTTCGCATTCTCTCAAACAGCTTCACCTGGAATGCTTTTCCAACAGTCTTGAAAGAGTTCCCACATAGACTGTTTTTCCTTCACTCTGCGGTCCAACTCATCCCAAACCATCTCAATTGGGTTGAGGTCGGGTGATTGTGGAGGTCAGGTCATCTGATGCAGCACTTCATCACTCTCCTTCTTGGTTAAATAGCCCTTATACAGCCTGGAGGTGTGTTGAGTCATTGTCCTGTTGAAAAACAGATGATAGTCCCACTAAGCCCAAATGGAGCATCGCTGCAGGATGCTGTGGTAGCCATGATGGTTAAGAGTGCTACAGCAAAGCACCATCACACCACCACCTCCATGCCTCACGGTGGGAATCACACATGCGGAGATCATCCATTCACCAACTCCGTTTCTCACAAGGACACTGCGGTTGGAACCAAAAATCTCAGATTTGGACTCCTTAGACCAAAGGACAGATTTCCACTGGTTTAATGTCCACTGCTCATGTTTTTTGGCCCAAGCAAGTGTCTTCTTCTTATTGGTGTCTTTAGTAGTGGTTTCTTTGCAGCAATTCGACCATGAAGGCCTGATTCACGCAGTCTCCTTGAACTCTGTGAAGCATTTACTTGGGCTGCAATTTCTGAGGCTGGTACCTGTAATGAACTTATCCTCTGCAGCAGAGGTAACTCTGGGTCTTCCTTTCCTGTGGCGGTCCTCATGAGAGCCAGTTTCATCATAGCGCTTGATGTTTTTTTGCAACTACACTTGACGAATCTTTCAAAGTTCTTGACATTTTCAGAATTGACTGACCTGCATGTCTTAAAGGAAGGATGGACTGTTGCTTCTTTGAGCTGTACTTGCCGTAATATGGACTTGGTCTTTTTCCAAATAAGGCTGTCTTCTGTATACCACCCCTACCTTGTCACAACACAACTGATTGTCTCAAACACATTAAGAAGGAAATACATTTCACAAATGAACTTTTAACAAGACAAACCTGTTAATTGAAATGCATTCCATGTGACTACCTCATGAAGCTGGTTGAGAGAATGCCAAGAGTGTGCAAAGTAGTCATCAATGCAACTGGTGGCTACATTGAAGAATCTTAAATATAACATATATTTTGATTTGTTTAACACTATGAGTGCTCATCCAACTCGGAATTCCAACTCGGGGACTCAGACCATTTTCTAGAGCTCAGTCTTTCCGACCTGAAGATCACTGACATCATGATTTGGCCTCGTATTTTTCAGGGTTCCCAGTTGTCTTTAAAGCAACATATAACTCATGGTACTCTTCTACAGCTCATATCTGTGTGAAGCTGGATTCAGAGCTCTCGTCTGCATCAAAACCAAATCTAGATCCAGGTTGGATGTGACAGCAGAGATGAGGTGCGTAGTGTCGACCACGCCCCCTGACTTTGAGAATCTCCGACTCGACGTGCATCAAGCACACCCATCTCATTAGTGTTGGTGAGATTAGATACATTATGTCAGACTAATATTCTATTGACTGTCATAGCCCCACATTAAAAGTATGTGAGGATGAGTTAAGATGATCAGAAATACTGTTAGAAGGTTTTTCAATTGACTGCCATAACCCCAAATGAAAATGTTAACATTGGCTGTTAATTATAACTGAACAAAAATCTAAATGCAACATGCAACAATTTCAAAGATTTTACTGAGTTACAGTTCATAAAAGGAAATCAGTCAATTTACATATTCATTAGGCCCTAATCTATGGATTTCACATGACTGGGAATACAGATATACATCTGTTGGTCAGAGATACCTACTCAGTATCTGGTGTGACCACCATTTGCATCATGCAGCATGACATCTCCTTCACATAGAGTTGATCAGGCTGTTGATTGTGATCTGTGGGAATGTTGTCCCTCTCCTCTTCAATGACTGTGTGACGTTGCAGGATATTGGCAGGAACTGGAACATGCTGTCATACACGTCGATCCAGAGCATATCAAACATGCTCAATGGGTGACATGTCTGGTGAGAATCCAGGCCATGGAAGAACTGGGACATTTTCAAGAATGGTTTGCAGATCGTTGTGACATGGGGCCGTGCATTATCATGTGGAAACATGAGTCGATGGCAGTAGATGAATGGCACGACAATGGGCCTCCGGATCTCGTCACGGTATCTCTGTGCATTCAAATTGCTATCGTTAAAATGCAATTGTGTTCGTTGTCTGTAGCGTATGCCTGCCCTTACCATAACCCCACCGCCACCATGGGGCACTCTGTTCACAACGTTGACATCCGCAAACCGCTCGCCCACATGACGCCTTTCACATAGTCTGCGGTTGTGAGGCCGTGTGGACGTAATGCCAAATTGTCTAAAACAACATTGGAGGCAGATTATGGTAGAGAAATTAACATTCAATTCTCTGGCAAAAGCTTTGGTGGACATTCCTGCAGTCAGCATGCTAAATGCACACTCCCTCAAAACGTGAGATCTTTGGCATTGTGTTGTGTGGCCTTTCATTATCCCCAGCAGAAGGTGCACCTGTGTAATGATCATGCTGTTTAATCAGCTTCTTGATATGACAAACCTGTCAGATGGAGGGATTATCTTGGCAAAGGATAACTGCTCAGTAACAGGGATATAAACACATTTGTGCACAACATTTGAGAGAAATAAGCTTTTTGTGTGAATGGAACTTTTCTGGGGTCTTTTATTCCAGCTCATGAAACACGAAACCAACACTTTACATGTTGCGTTTATATTTTGGTTCATATAGTTATGTCTATATGAATACTACCTTTGAAGCATTTATATTTTGGTTCATATAGTTATGTCTATATGAATACTACCTTTGAAGCGTTTATATTTTGGTTCATATAGTTATGTCTATATGAATACTACCTTTGAAGCGTTTATATTTTGGTTCATATAGTTATGTCTATATGAATACTACCTTTGAAGCATTTATATTTTGGTTCATATAGTTATGTCTATATGAATACTACCTTTGAAGCGTTTATATTTTGGTTCAGTGTATATACTTTTTCTCACATGGTTGGGTTTGCGAGAATCTTTTTGCGTGCCAAAAAAGTTTGGGAACCCCTGCACTAACACAACACACACATACAAACACACAATGAGATGCTCTCTATGCGTTACCTCGCTCCTGTAATGAAGTGATTATGCAGACTAAGAGAAAACACTGCTGTAGTCACAAACACAGAGTCTCACACACACACACACACACACACACACACACAGTGGTGTGTAATGATGGCAGCTCTATCACAGTGCTGATGAAAAGAGTTGGTACATCACTGATAATTACACTAGCAGGCCTCTGCTATAGAAACCCCAAAACAGTTTAGGGGCAGAGAAATAGGAAATAGTAGACAGTAATATGAAACTGCAAGGTCATTCTACATTCTGCAGGACGAGAGATGAACGTGTGAAACAGGGATAAGGAGAAGACCAGAATTCAATAGCACATTTTTTGTTTCTGTGGTTGTGTATGAAACAGAATCAGGTATACAGAGATCTGGATGGAAGGACACCTCAGTAATAGAAATCTACTGGAGTGAAGCCATAGAAGAGAACATGCCTCAGACCAGGGTCATAGCTTTGAGACGAACCAACCCCAAGGCCTAACAGACGCAGGGAAACACACACAGGGAAAGGAGGCTCCTTGGGGTCTGAGTAGTACAAGTAGTATTCGCTGGAGGGAATCAGAATGGACCTGTGTAAATAGACCTCTCAGCACTATTGAAGGACACAGCTGAAGGAATGGGAGGCTGGAGGATATAAAGAGAGGTGGAAAAGAGGAAATGGAGAGTAGGATGAAAACGATGGGAGTATAGAAGGACAGAGAAGGAGATGAAAGTAGAGAGGGGGAGGATGGAATGAAGGAGATGAGAGGACAGTGAGAAAAGAGAGAGGAGAAAGATAGTAGTTTATAAACACAAACATTACTGAGGCATGTTTGGTTGAATTCAGCCCTGCATCCAAACAACCTTTGTTTTGGCTTTAAGTTTCTGAACAAATTCTCCCCCTCCCCCGGCAGTGTGTTTGTGTGTGTTTGTGCGCTGTGCGTGTTTCCAGAGTGGAGTGTTAGGCTTTATGCATTATTGATGTTCACACTATTAACACATTAGAGAAGCAGTAGAACTCTGAGACCAGCCGGTATGGAGAGAGAGACACACACACACACAGTGATCTGCATATAGATGTCAGATTCAGACCCAGAACAGAGGAGTGTAGTTAGTGCTGTATTGACTGTCTGCTGTCTGAAAGAACCACACAGACCCTCACGCACAAAACACATCTATCAACCTGTGTGTGTGTCTGGCCCAACGCTCACGTAGAAAGCCCATCTATCAGGCTGTCCACCGCTCACTCCCTCGTCTGCGTAATGGCCCTGACCTTTTTACCATCAGTCTCCCTGCCCGGGTATAGGCGGACAGGCCTTGTGAGTGCTTGTGTGTGTCGAAGGTCCCAGCACCCACGGAGAGCTGAATCTCATTCCCCAGCCTGACAGATGGCTGCTGCTGAGAATGTAGGACACACACATGTTCACTTTGCCCTCGCACTTGTGCTCTTACTTCATTCTCACCCGCTCTGGAGGTCCAGTTGGTGAGAGAGACATATGAAATGTATTCTCCCTGTAGAGTCTCATTCTATACTTTTAACTCTATGGTTCTGCTTACAGGGTGAGAAATCTGACTAGGGCGAGATCTGTTACACACCCAACAAGATCTCAATTTCTTTAGTCTATTTTGGACTCATAAATAACAGACAAAATGTGTTCTGGGAGGTCTCCTCTTGTTGGACCAGGTGAATGTTTTTTGCACCCGAAAAGAAACAACTGGACAGTTATTGTGTTATGGGAACATATATTTTGGGATGTCCCCACAATGTTCCCACCAGACTGTTCCCACAACCTAATGAGACATTCTGGGAACCTTTAAAAAAAACAGATGAAATGTGTTCTGGGAAAATTAATTATAGAATGTTTTATACACACATTCTATAATGATCAGCATGACTAGACAGTTTTTGTGTTATGAGAACATTTGCCGCGACTTAACGAATGTTCTGGGAACCTTCACAGAACCCATTTTGGTTTCCTGGGATGTGTGTGTGCTTGTGGTGCAGTGGAGCGTAGCAGGCAGCAGGCCATGGAGCCATTGACAGGAGGTGAAGGGGACATGTTTCCTCAGTCAGGCCTATCCTGCTGAGCCTCTGGGACGGTGCTTGTGTGTGTGTTCGCCTGCATGCCTGTGTGTGTATGTTACAGAGTAAAAGGTGATCCTCCAGTCTATTAGGGTGATCTCAGATGAATGTGGTTAGATCAGGGTCTGTACTCTCACAGCTCTTTCTGTGGATCAGATTTAACCCAGTGAGCCAGCCAACCAAAGCCTTACAGTACCTGCAGGAGCAGACGGGCTAGCACTGGTGTCTCTGTGTGCGTGCGTATGTGTGTGTGCATGTGCGTGAGAGAGTAGGTCTACTGCTCGAAGAGAGAGCAAAGAGGGGTGGGCTATCATCTGACCATAGCGAATGTAGATTATGTAAATCAGCTAGTTACTGTTGAAACAATCTAACTAGCTTTTACTTTTGATTGAAGTTTATTTTGCTTGCTTACTTCTGCTTCTTAGGCCTACTAACAAACAGTGGAGCCTTCCCTGTTCCTGACTGTGAGATGACACATGCAACTCAAAAGGGACCCACTTCAACACAACCTATGGGCGCCGGTAGCTTCTGCCTGCAGGACGACTGCAGTGTGGGGGCAGAGAAGTGGGGGAGGGGAATTTTTTCAAGATTAAAAAAATTGACATTTGCTTGTTTAATGGGCAAATAAGTGAGAAAATAGACTAAAATATAAATGTAATATTGATAAAAACACCACCAATCTGAAAGAGCAGGTGCTCAGGCACCCTTAGACTGTTCTTTATCTCTGTGTGTGTGTGTCTGTGGTGTGTGTGTGTGTGTGTGTGTGTGTGTGTGTGTGTGTGTGTGTGTGTGTGTGTGTGTGTGTGTGTGTGTGTGTGTGTGAGTGAGCCAGAGGATTTGGGCTTCTGTAAACAGCCACATCCTGGCATTTACAGAGAGCCAGAACAATGTCAACAGAGAGAAAATCCCTCTGTTTCTTCACCTTCCTCGGTCACTCATCCTGTCACTCCATCTCCACATGTCCTCCACTCCCTCTGTATCTACACTCTTCTCCTTTCCCTCCCTTTCTTTCCTTTCATTCCACCCCTCCATTAGGGTCCTGTTAATTTACCCCGCTGT